>NC_134483.1:253511770-253599270 GCF_040206685.1 Ascaphus truei
ATTCCCCCCCCCCCCATGGCCCAAGATAGGCACTAAGTCCCTTTCAGGTTGTGGTTGCTGTAGGGTAGGCCCCCAGATAGGGGATGCTTCCTCGTATCACTATGCCAGTGCTGATGGTGGTATTGAGTATCACTGTTGGACGGACGCCACGCAGTGTGTGTGGCCTACGGTCATGGACCAGACCACATGCACAATATAGACATTAAGGGACACCCTCCAACCCGGCTCCCTCAAGAGGCGGACGCAGCAGGTGGAGAGGATCTGGTAGACCGCGTTGTGGTATCACTTTGCGGTTCTGCGATTCCATCATCTCCCTATACCCTGGTCTGGACGGAGACCAGGAAGGTACCCACGTCCACCACAGCCACACACACAGGGGTAGCGCTACTCCACATACAATGGGTGCGCTTGGCTCTGTGGACATCGGGTGGTTCGGTGCCCAGGGCACCTCACTACTTTGGAGGATCTCACCGGGCGCGTATATGGTGTGGGTACTCTGTGGGACTGTATTGTTATTTTGTTATAGATATGTGTTAATAAAGGTATAGTCATACCAGTGTATGTGTATCTTTATTCATTACTGCATTGGTCCTGAAGAGGGGTTATCCTGCAGTGCTAGGATCCCTCTCAGGTGGAGGTGCTGTATACAGATAGAACGTGATCACCCCAGGCTCCCAGTTTCGGAGGATTATGCCTCCTGTACGCCAAACTGGTATTCAGCACATGTAGTTCCCTAAGTCACTGGGAAAGTTGGGTACATACGGATATAGCGAAATGTTCATGTGTGGATATCGGCAAGACGTTCTCTGTATGCTCCATGATCTTGTTTATTGTACTTTTTGTACTTGAACTTTTAAGCCTATACTTGTAAAGCTAGAAAAATTATCTTAAATGGTGCATCAGTCATTAGAATTTACGTGGCTAAGTGCTTTCATTTTATTGTAACTTTAAAATATATTGCTATAAAGTTACAAGAAAATGTTTGTTTTTATTTTTTGTTTATTATTATTATAAGCCTCGTCTTTTACCACTGATAAGCTTCAGATAATGCATAGTTTGTGTGTCTGGGTTTTAGCTTGTTCAAATTGAGAGATGCATTTCAGCTGCTGTTTTTACATACTGTACACGTTTTACAAAAGGATAGGCAGATGGTACGATTATGATCAGGAACCCTGCCTTGAGTACCACAACATGATTTACAAATATGGCCTCTTTTCTGGCTACTGTCAAGTCCATCTGTGTGGATAGCATCCTGCATTAACTCCACTTTATGTCCTTGAGCAGAGACACCAGGAACAAATACATTTCTAACGCTTGAACTGAAAGTGCTCACAGTATAATAAAAATTAAAAAAAGGATTTTTGGCCAGCACAATAGTGAACACTTTAGCCTGGGTCTCATCTGTCTGGTATCAGTGTTGAAGAATAATTGTATAAAAAACTGTTTTTTTAATTTTTTTTTATTAAATCCAGATGTCAAAATATGCCACGCCAACCAAAGTGTAATACGGCCGCAGGCATTATGTTCTAACAGAGTGTATAAAGTGCCAGCAGGGAAATTACAGTAAAAAGGAGGAAATTGAGCTAATGGTGATAGATATGCATTGGAGTTTAACTGGACAGTCATCTGATATCTTATTTGTTTGCTTCTGAATCTGGTTAATTGGAGTGGGCCTTTTATAACAAAAGTTTGTAGGATCATAGTAGTTGAAGCATCCATGACTATTTCAGAGACAACTGATGTGTAAACTGTTACATTTAGGCTGCGTTCATACAGCCTTCGTCTGCGCGGAGGCGTGCGTGACGTCACCTGTGGGACGCAGGTACGTTTTCAGGACATGGTAGACAGGCCAATGGGGGGGGGGGGCGTGTCTGTGACGTCATGGAGCTGGTTCGTCCTCATTGGGTGAATCGCCGCCGGGGGGGGGGGGTGTGGCCACACCTCTGTTGCAAGTTCTAAACTCAATTTCATTGAGTTTAAAAAAACTGGCAGTATGGCGCGGCTGCACCTTCAGCAGGAAGGTGCGTACTGGGCCCCGCCCCATTGAAGGGCCGGTGCTTGTGCACTGTAGCCGTTACTGGGACCGCAGCCTATGGCTGCGGCCCCGCTGCCACTGAGCTCATGCTTGTAGAGCAGTGATGTCACCAGCTCTCCAAGCATGAGCGATCGCTGTCCTGCAACATTTTCAGAAGCGGGGGGGGGGGGGGGGGTAGCTATTACGGGAGGGGATGTGTCATTGGCTGTATAGGGGGCTGTCTGTGTTTCTGTGTATCCTCTCTCTCTCTCTCTCTCTCTCTATATATATATATATATATATATATATCTCCCTTCTCCCCCCTCTCCTCTTTCTCTCTCCCTTCTCCCCTCCTCTCTCTTCTCTCTCCCTTCTCCCCTTCTATCTCTCTCCCCTTCTCCCCCCTTCCCTTCTCCCCCCCTTTCTCTCTCTTCCCTTCTCCCCCCTTTCTCTCCCTTCTCCCCCCTCTCTCTCCTTTCTCCCCCCCTCACTCTCCTTCTCCCCCCCCCTCTCTCTCCCTTCTCCCCCCCCCCTCTCTCTCTCTCTCTCCCTTCTCCCCCCTCTCTCTCCCTTCTCCCCCTCTCTCTCGTCTCCCTTTCCCCCCTCTCTCGTTCTCTCTCCCTTCTCCCCCTTCTATATCTCCCTTCTCGCACCTTCTATCTCTCCCTTCTCCCCCCCTCTCTACCTTCTCCCCCTCTCTCCCTTCTCTCCCCTCTCTCTCTCTCTCCCTTCTCCCCCTCTCTCTTTCTCTCTCCCTTCTCTCCCCCCTCTCTCTTTCTCTCTCCCTTCTCCCCCCTCTCTCTTTCTCTCTCCCTTTCTATCTCTCCCTTCTCCCCCCCTCTCTCTGTCCCTTCTCCCCCTCTCTCTCTGTCCCTTCTCCCCCTTTTCCTCCCTTCTCCCCCTCTCCTTCTCCCTCCCCTCTCTCTCTCTCTATCTTCTCCCCCCTCTCTCTCTCTCTCTCCCTTCTCCCCCCCCTCTCTCTCTCTCATCCCTTCTCCCCCCTCTCTCTCCCTTCTCCCCCCTCTCTCTCCCTTCTAGCCCCCCTCTCTCTCTCCGTTCTCCGCCCCCCTCTCTCTCTCCCTTCTCCTCTCTCTCTCCCTTCTCTCTCTCTCTCTCTCTCTCTCTCTCTTCTCTCTCTCTCTCTCTGCTCTCTCTCTCTCTCATCTCCCCCTTCCCCCCCCCCCCCTCTCTCTCTCTCTCTCCCTTCCCCCCCCCCCCTCTCTCTCTCTCTCTCTCTCTCTCTCTCTCTTCTCTCTCTCTCTCTCTCTCTCTCTCTCTATCTCTCTCTCTCTCTCTCTCTCTCTCTCTCCCTTCTCCCCCCCTCTCTCTCTATCTCCCTTGCTCCACTCCTCTCTCTCTCCCTTCTCCACCCCTTTCTCTCCTTCTCCCCCTCTCGCTCTCTCCCTTCTCCCCCCTATCTCTCCTTCTCACCCCACCACACCACTCCGTTTGCCACCCACCACCACACAGCAGCACTCCGTTTGCCCCTCCCCTCTTTCCCTTCTCCCCCCTCTCTCTTTCTCTCTCCCTTCTCCCCCTTCTATCTCTCGCTTCTCCCTTTCTATCTCTCCCTTCTCGCCCCCCTCTCTCTGTCCCTTCTCCCCCCTCTCCTCTCTCTCCCTTCTCCCCCCTCTCTCCCTTCTCACCCTCTCCCTTCTCCCCCCCCCTCTCTCTCTATCTTCTCCCCCCCCTCTCTCTCTCTCCCTTCTTCCCCCCCCCCCCCCTCTCTCTCCCTTGTCCCACCCTCTCTCTCCCTTCTCCCCCCTCTCTCTCCCTTCTCCCCCCTCTCTCTCCCTTCTCCCCCCTCTCTCTCTCTCTCTCTCCCTTCTCCCCCCTCTCTCTCTCTCTTCTCCCCCCCCTCTCTCTATCTCCCTTCTCCCCTCCTCTCTCTCTCCCTTCTCCACCCCTTTCTTTCCCTTCTCCCCCCTCTCGCTCTCTCCCTTCTCCCCCCTCTCTCTCCCTTCTCACCCCACCACACCACTCCGTTTTGCCACCCACCACCACACAGCAGCACTCCGTTTGCCCTCCCCTCTTTCCGTTTGCCCCCCCTCTGTCCGTTTGCCCCCCCCCTCTGTCCGTTTGCCCCCCCCTCTGTCCGTATGCCCCCCCCCTCCTTTCCACTTCTCTCTGCTGAATTCAGTGTTTGTGTTGTGTGTGTGACAGCAGGACAGTAAAACACGCCCTCTCACTTCCCATTTGTCAGAGCAGGGTCATGTGACCCTGCTCTCAGCACAAAAATATCTCTTCCTTGTCTCCCCAAGCATAACGCTTGGGAGAGCGTGTGTGCGCGCGCATGAGTGCGCGAGCACAGCGGGTGAAGGGATGTGCTGATCCACATTGAAAAAGGTTAAGCGCGCCAAGCGCATAGCGAGCTCACTGCCAGCGGGGACTCGGCCTTATGCAGTGCACATGAAGGGATTATTCACCAAGCTTTAGTAGATGTTACCACATGGAGAGCCTATAAAGTACATAGATTTGTCACCAAGCAGGTTATCTCATTTATGTTCTTATAGCCACTACCTCAGATGCAAGAAATGCTTTTTTATCAACAACTCCATGCTGTACATATGTTTGTGAAGTTTGATGTTGGCGCTGTTCTGTTTTTTTTATTTTATTGATGCACATACAGTAACTTGGGGATGATAAGAGACTAGCGTTTGGCAATATACTGATATATCGAGATAATAAGAAAATGAGTCAATATTTTTTTTGTATTATCTTGATACTACTGTCAGTCACCCATAGCAGTCAATTACATTTTAGGGACAGTTAGTGACATGTTGTTTATAATAATATGAATAACTTTATTTCATATAGCGCTTTTCTCCTAATAGGAATCAAAGCGTTTCACAATGACAGTTTAGTGCACAGTACTCAGCAATAGGATTGTTACCGATAGTCACTGCCCAAATGACCTTACAATCTATGTTTTTGGTTCCTGAGGCACAGGGACTTGCCCAAGGTCACAAGGAGTTGACACCGGGAATTGAACTTGGTTCAACTCATATTGTTTACAGAATTATTGTCTTTACTCACTGAACCACTGAGGCCACTTCAAATGCAGCAGTCTGTTTGAAGGCAGAACTGCCACCTTCTAAGAAACCCCTTAACCTGTAATAAATGTTAAGACTAAACACTGAGTAAATAATATTTTTTTTTTTAACATTCATTTTAAAAGTAAATGTCTTTATTTTCTCTTCAAATTAAAAAATTGTGTATTTCTTACTATAGTTATAGCGAGAAGGTTTTTGTTATTGCTCAACCCCACAAGATAACTGATCATGTAATTGTTGATGTTTCTCAAATAAATCCATAATTATTTTACTCCCTACAAGCGGAGGGAAAGTACTATATTACATAGTTTTGCACGTTGTCCAATGTCCTGAACGTTCTGGCTCCAGGGTCTTCTGATCCTACTGCAGAAATCAAATTATGCTGACATGCCCCACCCAATGTCAGGAACAATAGAGGAAATGATTCGCTATACCAATCACAGCCATGGCTCAATAAATGTCCTAAGAGCAGTTTAAAAAGTTTTGAATTTTTTTCCCTTTACTTTTTCTTCCTACATTATATACTTGGCTGAGGGTCTACTTAGGCGTTAAATTGAAGTAAAGAGGGTCATTTTCATCTTGTGACTTTTATTGTGAATGTATCGTAGTATTTTGCTACAGATTTGTTCCATGTCAATCAACTTGCAATTTATGGTGTGCTAATAGTAAGAGCTATCAAGAATTTACATTTCACATGGTGTGTATCAACTTATGGATCTCTGAGTAAACAATGTTCTTGCATTTTATTTCCTGTATAAAAAAAATAAGATTGTAAGCCCTTTGCATAACATAGAAAAACGCATAAAAATAACAATGCTCGTTACTAGTAATATTTTGCTTTTGATAATAATAATAATAATAATAATAATAACTTTATTTATGTTGAGTTTTTCTCCCAAAGGGACTCAAAGCACTTCACAGTTACAAAAAGGGAAAACGAAGAAAACATTTAAGGTTATAAAAGAGACCAAACACAAGGAAAGATATAATACAGGATAGCATGGTACTGCAGCTATTAAATGCCGGGGACGTTGCGGTTTATTAATTAAAGGTTTACACTAAATCTTTCCATCATAAACACACAAACATTATATCATTTTGCCAGATTCATTTCACCAGCCCAACATCAAACATTTGCATTATCTTGGCATATTGATAGAAACATCCCATTCAGGTTTGATTTAGCAGTTCTCACAGCTTCTGCTTTTTTGACACACCTACTAAGAGATAAGATATCCCCCCTCACTATCTATTTTAAAGTGGAAAGAGATAAGACTCTAAAGAGGCCTTCTGTGAAAGAAAGGGCATGGCAGCTGCCCTTGAAGCCACTTGTCAAAGTTACCTTGACAACTTAAGTCCAGGGGAAAACCTAGGATATGCTAAAACCAATATTGAGATTCAAACTTCAGATACTTAATCAAGAGCCCAAGTGTTGTGCCTTTTTTGTTCATTTTACCTAAAGCTATTCAAGTTAAGCTCTGGGCTCCAGAAAGTCTGATTTTTTTTTTTCCTTGTGGAGTCTTGAGTGAAAACTTGTATGCCTTACCCTTTGATGCCATCTGCTAGATTCAGTCTTTTATGTGTCAGCAGAGGCAAATTTATGCCAATTTATCTGCCTTTTTTTTATAGGACTTTTTAATACTGGAGCTGAAGGTGCCTGTTACTGAGCAAAATGCACAAAAAGATTATTGTGCCTCCAGAGACAATCAAACAAATGTCAGGCAGGTGCTTCAACTGACAGTGCGGGCTGGCAACTCAATATATGCTTTTGTTGGAGTTGTGATACTTTTCTACAGTGCTGTACGCCAAGAATATGTTTTATTTTGCCGCAATACCACTGAAGTAATCTAAAATCAATAGAATGTTTTTAAAATTAATTTGAATGTACTGTAACCACATTTTTTTGTTTTAATTTAGGAGGAGGAGGACTGTTTAATCTTGTAGTGCTGATTGGCCGGCAATGCCGGCCAATCTGATCAACAGGTAACTTGCTTGTCCAAAGGATGCAATGAGACAAAAAAAATACCAGACAAACAAAAATATAACATAAACCGGATTCTAGTGCAAAAGTAACTTAAAATAAAGTGCACTAAAATAGGAGAATTAATGTAAAAAAAAAAACTCCGAATGGGGGGTGGGAGGGGAGAGAGATACCGAGCAGAGCACCGCGCCTGACGTTCACTGGGAGGCAAACTCTGAAACCATCCCAGTGAACTAGGCCTACATGTACTCTGCCCGGATACGGGAGTGCACCAGCACCCAGAACATGGTCACAATGTTCATTGGTACCTACCCTTCCAAATACTGAATCCTGGTCTTATATATGGCTAGCTTAGCCAATGCCAGGAGCAGGTTGGTGAGGAGGTTCCTAGGCTTGTTCCGGGACACAGGGCACACGAAAATAAAAAGGCGAGGGGAAAAGTGCAGCCAGAACTGCAGGAAAAGGCACCTCAAGGTGGATAAGAGGGGCTGCAGTCTGGTGCAGCTAAAATAAATACACAGACTCCCTTTTGCCACAAAAGGGGCAGGTGGCGGGGGAGTCCGTGAAGTGGGCCAAGTGCTCTTCTATGCTCAGTGCACCTTGGAGGACTCTCCAACTCAGGTCCCTGGTCTTCCGGGGAACCAACTCTGAATAGAGTTCCTTCCACCGTTGCCTCTCGCCCTCGTTTGCAGGTAGTACCCACCTCCAGATGGTATCGGGGCGGGCGACTAGGGTGAGGTAGTGCACTGTGTAGAGCACGACAGTACAGCACTTTCCTCGGCACTCAGTGGATGCCCTGTAATGTTGTTCTCGCCAGACATCTACCAGGGAGTTGCAGGCGTTCATTTCTCACAGAGTCGATGCAGATTTCGGGTGCAACTCTGTACCATTCTGGTCCAGAGCTTCGAGGGTGCAGTTGAAATCACACCCGAGCACCATGCACTTGTCCGAGTTGACTGTCTCCAAGTATTTAGACAGTCTGACGATGAACTGTATTCTCAAGAGTCCGGTGGCAGGAGCACCCGGCTGGAAGGACTTTGAGAACAGGATCAACGCCCTGCTAGATGATGCTATGAGGTGGTTGAAGAAGACCCTGCCTTGCCACTCCAGATGCCAGCTGGCTTCAACCTCTGGAGTGGTATGGGTTTCTTGCAGGAAGCTCACATAATACCTTCCCTTCTGTAAAAAGGACAGTACCTGGAACCTGTGAAACCCGTCTCTACAGCCATTGACATTAAGTGAACCAATGCTCAAAATCATTGATGGTCAGGAGTTAATCTTGTGCTTCCCACAGGCTGCTCAGGATGCTTAATCCCAAGTAGCCTTCTGGGCTCGCAACAAGTGGTAAAACTTACGGGCGCATACATGGTCGAGGCTCCTGGAGTTTTTGGTCCTGTGGTTGGCCATCATATATTCCACGAGAGAGTGGAGAATTAGCAAGGCATCCTTCAAGCTCTCAAGGGCCAACTGCACCTTCATATTTCTTTGCCCATAGAGGGTACTTTCCAGGAACTCTACTAGTTCCTGGCTGGGGATAGCGGGGGTCAAGGAGTTCACTGACTCCGCAGTGCTTGAGGACTCCATCTCGCTGAGCCCCCACTCCCTGGGCTCCTCTTGGCTGAGGATCTCAAAACTCCCGCCCTTCCCTGCGGGAGTTAATCTCCTCAGCCTTGTGATGGGCCGTCCTTTGGTGTTTTCACGGTGGGCAGGGGGTCCATTGTACCCTCTTCTTGCGACCCTGGGGTAGAATGTTCAGGGGCAGCTGTTGGTGGTTAGGTGGAGACAGTGGCCCCATGAGTGACTTTAAGGGCCACAGCGGCACGCAGTGCCCTGACCGCTTCAGCCACCTGGGCAGATGGGATATAGCAGGGGTCTGCGGCAACCATGGGAGGGTTCTCCTCAGCGAGCACCCCATGGGGAGAGTCCAGCCCAGCAGGCGCCTCCTACAGAGAGCCCAACTTGGACTCTCACCTCCCCGATATAAATTTGGACACTTGCCACGACACCATTCCCCTTTAATCGCTTCCCCTGCTCCATACCCCAAACCACCTCCTTAATCCCACTCCCAGAGTCATCCATGGGGGTCGGCCCTATTTCATCCAGCTCCTCTGGTGACATGAGCTGGGATATTGCCCTGGGTGTGGCACAGCTGAAGAGGGATCTTGGCTGAGTCCCCGAGGACAGCCGCATTAGATGCACCGAAACACAAGTTCCCGAGGACTATTTTCCAATTTAGAGGGGTAGTGGAAGGTACACTGACGTCCAGGGGCAGGGACTCATGCTGTATAACACTCTGGCCCCACACCCCTGAAACCTGGGGTACCTCCCTTTTCCCTCCCACTACCAATAGATCCACTGACCCTACGGCCTCACACTCTTTGGGATCTGGAGTGGGGTCTGTCCCAGGCTGGCTGATCTTAACTAGTTGACCAGACAAGACAACATGCTTTGTTATGCTTTGTTATGCTTAGGAGTCTTTAGGGGGTGAACATAGTAATGTTCACCCTCCTATTAGTTTTAACCTTCCTCTTCCTGGTGGGCAATTCCACACTGCAACCTATGTGGAAAACTAAAAACAGTTCTTAAACACCAAAATAAACCAGAAACTCCTGTAAGGAGGGGGGAGGGGGGTCTGTGAGGAGATGGGTGTCAAGAATGGGGGGGAGAGAGAAGCGGTGTGTGTTTGTCGTGAAAACATATAGGAAATGTCTGGATTTAATTTAAAATTTCCTACTGTATTCTGACGTCCCCTATTCTAAAAACCTAAATGTTGCAACTCTAAAAAATGTACCTGAGAAGAATAAATTATCAGAAGACTGATAGATAAAATAGTTGCCACTTTAAATATACTTTTACTGCTCTCTTAAATCTTGATTTTATATTTTTGTGCCAATTTCCATTCCTTAAAAATCGGGGTACCAGAGTTTTAAATAAAATATCTGCAAGGAATGTGAGACTAAAAAAAAAAGAAAATATGCTAATATTTAAAGTTGTTTTTTTTTTTTACAAGAAACCCTAAACAAGCCAGCATCATATCGACTGGGCTTAAAGCAACAATCCCTCCATGCCAACAGGAAATCACAGCATCATGAGGGATTAGACAGATAGTGGGGGGTCCTTGCTCAGCCTACAATATTATATATATAATATAGTATAATATAGTATTATAACCCCTGAAGAAGTTCTGTGTCCAGAACTAAACGCGCGCTGTTTTATGACATCACCAGTATGTCAATGAGCGCGACTAGCATGGAGATCTGAGGAAGTAAAGGGTCTGTGATGATCAGGATATAGCATTTATTATGTGTTTACCAGCAAGCTAAACTAAGTTATGGGCCGGACCAAGGCAACCACTAGCTGAGACCGTTTCAATCTTCCTTGAATAGGGAATGAAGTGTGTGGTTAGTGGAGCCGTGCTGACACAGTGTAGAATGTAGCTGTATGTTGAGGAAACTACTAAGTCTCGAGAGTGGGGAGCCACCACGAGGGTGTAGTTATGCAGGCTTTATTGGATACATTGTGTTAATCAGCCACGTTGTTACTGAATTTGTCTCAGTTTGTGATCAAAGCAAGCAGTATTTGTTGACATTTAGCCCTGCTGTTCCGGGACACGTTGGGGTCTGACGGACACTACTACCAATCGTGTCAAGTACTTGTTTGTTTCTCCGTGGCTCACAGCTGGTATTTTCAGTTTAGGGTATATTGAGAGTATCATCTAATGTACCTGGTCAGCTTAACTGTTGATCCTAGTGTGACTATTCTTGCTAATTGGTCACTTACCTTCAACCACGGATCATTATAGATGTGGTGCTTAAGTATTGGAAGCCACTACTATGCCAACCTTTTTCACTCGATCGTCTGATGCATGATAACATAGGGTAGATGTATGACACTCATTCAGCAAACTACACAGGGTATAATAGCGTATGATACTCAGTGATAGTAATGCGTTGTAGTGTGTGCATGATCTGTGTATGTTATAATACATAGAAGATAAGAAACAGAGTTGGCCACAAACGCCTATCAACAGGCTTTCGACATTTATAGGGGATTATCATTTACGCAGTTTCTATTAAAAACGAGTATCTATCAGTAAATTGTATTCTGTAACAGTGATACATACTGCCATGTATATCCCACTATTTAGAATCCACACATCCAGTCACGTGGCTTAAGACTACAGTAGCCACAGGAGGGCTACATGCATTCCTAAGTAACTGGAGTCCTATATTGCCTAATATTTCCTTTGTAGATTAGGGACATCTCAGTATTGGGCACTATTCCTAGGTAGAAAGCAAGCTGGATTCAGTATATATCAGCTCACT
The DNA here is from genome assembly GCF_040206685.1 of Ascaphus truei. Taxonomy (NCBI): domain Eukaryota; kingdom Metazoa; phylum Chordata; class Amphibia; order Anura; family Ascaphidae; genus Ascaphus; species Ascaphus truei. The sequence continues at coordinate 253,523,144 of NC_134483.1, forward strand.
TTCACCTACTAACCAAGTATCTCCAGCAGTCTAGTGACGTTTCAGCGCTCTAATTTGTTTTTTAATTGTTTAGTTTGTTTGTTGTTTAGTTCTGTTTTAAATAAAATGTAATTGTTTTGTACTAGTAAAGTAGTGGGCATCTCCAAGGGTTCTTTCCTCTTCTCGTGTTGTTCAATCCCCATGAGGAAACGCAGGTAACTTCACCTTGAGTATCTCGGGAATCGGGGAGTCTACCGGAGCTGGAATTAACGTTGTACAGCTTAGGTGTTGAAACTGGTTCCCGTGCAGTGAATTTTTTTTTTTAAATGGGGGGAGGGGCGGGGGGACTTCCAGCGGGCTTACTGATTTTGTAAATTTAAATGTAATTTTTGAGAGCTTGCTTCTTTAAGTGGATTTGAAGAAAGAGAGATCTACTATCCTGTGTAATGCAATGTTATGTGTCTTTGACTCCTAGGCCCTATGCTGTAATGGTTCTTACTTGTACTAGAGAGGAGATCGTCTCCATTTAAATAAATGGGAAGCAGCTTCACAGCATAATGTGTACCGGGGGCCTCAGCTGGTGCATTCAGCCAGCTGCTGGTTTATCAGTATTATTTATTTATTCATCGTTTTACCAAGAAGTAATAAATACATTGTAAGTTACTTCCTCGTGTTTAAGTATGTCTTGGGCACAGAGTTATGATGACAAATACAAGGTTACAAATACGTGGTTACATTAAATGAACAGGGTTATACATTTATATATAAAGATATTGCCTGAACAGTTTAACATATTTTATCTTTTATGTGTAGGAAACAGTTACAGACCAGATTAAAATGTGAGACAGCTTTAGTTTTGAAGAAACTTAAACTGATTGTGGCTTTGAGAGTCTCGGGTAGATTGTTCCAGGTGTGAGGTGCACGGTAAGAGAAGGAGAAGCGGACGGATACTTTGTTACCTGGGGACCGCGAGCAATCGTTTGGACTCAGATCTCAGATGATAAGTGCTGCATGTGGTAGGGGTGAGGAGCTTGCTCAGGTAGACAGGTAGCTTGCCCAGAAAGTATTTGAAGGCAAGACAGGAAAGATGAACTTTGCAGCTAGACTTTTCTAGTTCTTTGAGCATTTCGCAGTGATGTATTTGCATTGGGGGACAAAGCAGCATATTGAATTAGAGGGTGTCTAGTTTGCTAAGGTGAGTTTGGGGTGCTGTACCATATACCAGTGGTGTGCAATCAGGGGGGCGCAGTGGTTGCAGAGGCCTCGCGCTCTTCCCCACGGCATTTAAATTAAATGCCGGGGGATCGTGTGAGGCCTCTGCAACCAATTACCGAGATTCAGAAGGCTGCTAACTCATTGCCATGGTAATGCAAGGTCACGTGATGTCACATGAGCTTGCAGCATCATTTGACGCAGGGAAAGGATGTAATGGGGGCACGAGCCTCAGCTGCAAAAGTTTGTGCACCCCTGCCATATACTATGTCCCCATAGTATATAATCTACAACATGGTAAGGCTTGAATAACAACATTTTAGTTCTAAGAATGCGTTTCGGTAGCCTCACAAAAACACACTGTTGTATGCTTAGGGTTACCAACTTCTAAAGAAGTGAAGCGGGAACACCCGTGGTCGGGTAGCCAGCAAACATTTTTGGCTGCAGCCACTGGTCTGTAACCTCTTTATAGGAATCTGACAGGCTGACTTACAGTCCTTTTATATGTCTCTTTCTCAATTGTTCTGTACATTTCCTCACCAGCCCTCTATTAAGCTTACATAAATGCATAGAAAGGCAAGTTGATCCAGATTTGGGGCCTTTTTTGTTTTTGATCAGCTTCATTTGGGACATTTCCTATAAAATCAGGACAGACATTTTGGAAGAGCAAATCTTCCAACATTGGGCAAGTGCAAATAGGTTACTCTTCAGTTCCTCAGTGAGTACTGTACCTCAGATGGAGGCACACATCATTTACTCTATGCAAAGGTAATTTTAACAATATTACATGTATTTTGGGCTAGTATCCACACGCTAAGGAAGTGGTGATGCATTCCATTTCCACTTCCTTATAACTTTGGAAATCAGTCATTAATCTTCCAGCTGCTGTTAACAGCTGTAGGTTTTACACGCCGTCAGAAATAGGTAGGCTGCAATAGGTATATACTGATTTTTAATAGGTTAAGGACAGGGGGTATGGTAAAGTTGGCATCCCACCATACACCAACCTGTCACTGAATGAATGTGCATAGTCTTATTCATTGAGCTAGTTCATACATGTTCACTTTACTGTTACTGTCTCAACTGCCTCTGCTGTGTTCAACGCAAACACATTACTTGCAACTAAATCCTGATTAGGAAATCTCTAGCTAAAAGCGATGCAGTTCATGGCTGCTAGTCTTTACCTCTGCAATGTATCAGTATCCCTCCTGTATTCTACAGGTGTACTGTATACTGTAAAGCCCTACATACACTTGTGACTTTGTTTTCTGTGCTGTATCCTACTCTACTACATCTGCTGGGAAGCGGTTACTCGGTTATACACAGAAGCCTTTTGTGTTCTTGATTTGCTATTTATATAAAAAAAAATTGGACGTTTTTTTTTTTATATACAAGGCTATCCATGTACATAAAGATGTTGATTACAAATATGCAGCGAAGTTGATAGCCAATAATGTTCTATATTAAAAGCATAAGATCGCCAGACACACTTTAAAATATAGGTGAAAGGGAGTCAGTCAACTCTGTGGGTGACAATCCTCTCAAATTTGAGGCAAATATCCTTACTAAACACATACGTGGTACAAATTGTCACTTTGTTGACTAGGTCTCCCCATAAAAATAGTGCCACATTGACATCCAATTTAACGACCTTTATTTAATGAGGTCTAATGCAGCAGACCACACTGCGATTGGTCGAAAAACTGACATTCAAGTCCATGTGATGGGCTGTTTTGAACCTTATTGAGCAAGACTCTTTGTCCCATATTTACGAAGATGTGCCATTTCGTATGACACCTTCAGTGCTGGAAGACACCTTACAGCCCATTCACCATGAGTGTATTTACTTAAGCCATACTGGGTGGTATCTTATACTTTACACTGCTTGGTAAACACGGTCTGGAGTGATCAAACACTGATAGGCTATTTTGTCATTGTATGGGGCTTAAACATATTGTTTGTCAGTTCTATTGCTTCTACTGTGTATTTGCTGCCCATGTTTGTGGTAAATAGTGTTAGCCTGGATAACCGCATACAAAGATGCATCAATTTAAATAAAAATAGGAATATATTAAATGTAAAAATGTAAAAAGAACACAAAAATAAATTTGGTGGCGCCCAGAAAATGATTATGGAAATCAAAGTATTTTTCAGAGTGATTATTTTTAATAGTGGTGTTTTTACATCAGAACAGCCATTGTGTGTAAAACTATCTGCATGGAAATGAGAAACAAAATTGCCAATGGAAATGGAATGAGGAGTAAACTGCATAAAGTAACAATATATTTATTCCAATAGGGAAGAGAACTCGATTTATAGATGGCAGTGTAATTGCTCCGTGAAATAAGGCCTCAATAGATTGAGCATCTCAAATTACCTTAAGTTATTTCTAAACCATAATGACTTCCTCCCCCTTCAGAGGGATCAGAGAAGGCATAATGATACCTGATTATTGGAGAATCTTAGCAACACTATAGTAGAAGACGTCAACGTATCAAATGTATTCGGTCTCCATGACAGGATTTCTCTGAAGATACAGTACATTCTTTGAAATAAGACTTCGAAGTACCATTTATTGAAGTAGATGTCCGTATTTGGGATCATCTGTTGGAGAGGAAGTTCCATTTAGAAATGTTTAATCCAACTGCAATTAAAGCAACAATACCCTAAAACATGGCACCTAATCTCCTGACCTGAGGAGCCAATCCAGTTATCATAAGGCGTTGCAGTGGTCTTGGTCTGTCTGCTCCTGCAGTCGCTTAGGCAGCTTGTTTAAATTCTTCACCCTAAAACTCCCTTTTAAGCAAAGATGATATCAATATATACAATATGTTATAGACTTTACACATGCTTATAAAATGTTGACATCTAATACTTTTTGTCCTTTTAAATATATCCAAAATTGGAACACAATACTCCTTGTGACCCTTCTTCTGCATTACTTGTAATATGACCCCTTTAGCAAATGACCGTAAAAATCAGTGCGAGTTTACATGCCTTTTACTACTGAGTCTCACATGTAAAAATCAGTATTTTCCCATTAAAATTCCATGTTTTTATCTGTCAAATTTGGCGAGCTTATGGAACCCCCAAAAGAGAACAGGTAAGTGTCTCTGTAACCATGAGGTCCATGGAGCTAACAATATGGTGGTTTAGCTTTGGAGGACCCCTCACCTGTTAAAGCAAATGGGTTAGCTGTGCTAAGATTTGACTAGAGATGCCAGTTGTCACCGATTGATTCATTTCTACTTCTTTTTTTTTTAAAGTAGGGAATTTGTGCCATGTCAGCCTGAACTGCTGCGCTAAGGCCGCGTCCAGAGAGATTGCGCGCGCCGTGACGTCACACGCTGATGTAGCTGGTGCAATTCCTGGCCATTTAGAAATGTGCTGTTGCGCATGTGGGGTGGGGTGGTGTGTCGGGTGTTGTGTCCGTGACGTCACGAAGCTGGTTCGCCCTCATTGGGCGAACCGCACATGTGACCCGGCCATCGCACAGCAAATATAAAATAATTTGTGTCTCCATGGAACGCTCACGGGCACGTGCGCGCACACTATAGATGATCACATTGACATAACGTGATTCATTGTGCAGCGCTCAAGTGCGCCAGCGCGCTCTAAGCCTGGACGTGGCTTTACAGTGCGGTCTAGGACATTTGTCAAAGCATCCTGGAATTCCTAGCCCTCCTTGAGAACTTTAAGACATGGACTTGTTCAACCCCCTTAATGACTTGTCATGTTGCCAATGCTAGGCATAGCAGTGTTTAAAACAAATCTGGGCCTGAATGTTTGGCTTCTGATATTCTCCTTTCAATTGTTCACATTTTAAGTAGACTACAATGTCATCCCTATTAGAATGGCCTTTGAAGTACAGATTTGAGATTTAAAGTTTGTTTTCTGCTGTAGGATCCCTTCCGGGAACGGTCTTAAATATTGCTACTTTGCATTTCACATCTTCTTTTCCTAATTTAATTAAAGCTTCTACTCTGTGAAATGATGAAATAGAATTTCATACTTTTTATTTTCTTGTGATCAAAGTTTACTTTATGGGATTATATGTTGAAAGTGGAGTCCATCCAAAATGATTTATTAGGTGATGAAATCAAATTACTTTAATCAATCGTCTGTTTTTAGATTAATTTCACTTTTGAAATCGGTGACTTCTGGGTCTCCAAATTCACAATTTAGAAGCCTCCGCTCCTCTTATGGGGTTCAACATACAGTACTTTTTCTTTTAGAAATTGACTTTTTCACCACATACACATTGTTAAATAATCCAACAAATATCAAATGAAAGTTTTTTTGGTATCATTTAGAATTTTCTAGGAAATGCGACAGCCCCACATAGGTTGCCAGGTGTCCAGTGGACACACGGACCAGTAAAAAATTAGAGGTAATTCTGGACGTGTATGTGTCCGATTTTACCTCTCTGGACATAGTGACCTGACTTGCTTGGGGGGCTGCAGGATTTCACTGTGTGGGGAGAGAGCAGGGCTGTTGCCTGGGGGCTGGGCAACTTCCTCCATCCTGATTGGCTGCTGCAGGGTAATGCAGGACTAATTGACCTGTCGGTCACCGCTCCTCCTTTGCTTGTGCTGGGTTAGCTTGTGCTGTTGCCAGATGCGGTGGGGATTGGTAGGTTTGTTAGCAGTGCGCCACTTAGTCCGGTGATGTGGGGGTGGTGAGATGGGGGAGCAAGGCGCGAGTAAGGAGAGTGGGTCGTTTGAAAGTGGGGTGCGAGAGGGGCTGAGCGCTCTATGACTATGCTCACTCCCACTCAGTTTTGTCATTGAAGCTAACTTGTGTCGGGGGGAGGGGAGGGAGATGGGGCATTTGTGTGTCTGTCAGTCTGTCAATGAGTGTGGTGTGTGTGTGTGTTTGTGTATGTCTGTGTCAGTCAGTTTGTGTGTCACAGATGCATTCTGACGTTATGGTCCACCACCAAAGAGGAGGGTGGGGGGGTGGGGGGGAGGGGTTGGGTGGGAAAGGGCTGTGACCGGTGACAGCTTTTTCATTGGGCCCGGGCCTAGGGCGGCAACATTTTGGGTCAACAAAAATTGCTGCCGCTGTGCAGAGAGGCCGCACTCTCAGGCCTGATAGGAAGTTCCTTACCTGCTGCCGCCTCCTCCACCTTCCTGCTGCCTTCGCCTTCTTTTTGCAGCGTCAAATGACGCTGTATAGTCACACAGCGTCTCGTTGCCACGTCATGTTAAGTTGCATAATACAGTTTAGTGAACCTGGGCCATGATGTTAGTATATTGCCCCCTGAGCATGTTCTGCTCTTTTAAAAAATGTTTTCTGTGTAAATAGAAAAAAAAAACAGGATTTTCTTAATCTCTATCATCTGAGGTTTCAGTGTGCAACGGGCTCTGGGGAGAGCTCCATTTTAACCACCCAGACCTATATAGAGGAGGAGTTCATGGTCGACTCAATGACTGCAAGGTCCCAGGTCCTGTGGCTGCAAAACACGCCCAAATCATCACCCCTCCACCACCATGCTCGACAGCATGAGGTGTTTGTGCTGATATACTGTGTTTGGTTTTCGCCAAACATGGCGCTGTGCATTATGGCCAAACATCTCCACTTAGGTCTTGTCTATCCAAAGGACATTGTTCCTGAAGTCTTGTGGTTTGTTCAGATGCAACTTTGCAAACATAAGCCGTGCTGCCATTTTCTTTTTTTTAGAGAGAAGAAGCTTTCTCCTGGCAACCCTTCCAAACAAAGGAACATAGGGCACAACGGGTTTAGCAAATCAAACTCATTTATTGAGCCAACACGACGTTTCGACCATAATGGTCTTTATCAAGTGACAATGGCATAAGTACATTCCCTTGTAACAACATATAAATAGTGCCCCAAACCCCCACAATGCAACCTGTTCAATTAGTGCTGATGGAATTCATGTGCTGATTCAGTCCTTCTAGCCAATGTCCAGTCTGTATCTCTGCTTGAGTCAGATCTGGAAGAAAGAAGTGTAGGTTACGTCGGTGTAGGTATACGGCAGTTAAGATAAGACAGGGAGGGTGAGAGAGACAGAGAGAGTGAGGGTGAGAGAGACAGACAGAGAGAGAGAGAGAGAGAGGGTGAGAGAGACAGACAGACAGACATAGAGAGAGACAGAGAGAGAGAGAGAGAGAGACAGAGGGTGAGAGAGACAGAGAGAGAAAGAGGGTGAGAGACAGAGAGAGGGTGAGAGAGACAGAAGGTGAGAGAGAAAGAGGGTGAGAGACACAGAGCGAGAAAGAGGGTAAGAGACACAGAGAGAGAGAGGGTGAGAGACAGAGAGAGAGAGAGAGGGTGAGAGACAGAGAGAGAGAGAGGGTGAGAGACAGAGAGAGAGAGAGGGTGAGAGACAGAGAGAGAGAGAGAAAGGGTGAGAGACACAGAGAGACAGAGAGAGAGAGAGGGTGAGAGACACAGAGAGAGAGAGGATGAGAGACACAGAGAGAGAAAGGGTGAGAGACACAGAGAGAGAGAGGGTGAGAGACACAGAGAGAGAGAGGATGAGAGACACAGAGAGAGAGAGGGTGAGAGACACAGAGAGAGAGAGGGTGAGAGACACAGAGAGAGAGAGGGTGAGAGACACAGAGAGAGAGAGGGTGAGAGACACACAGAGAGAGAGGGTGAGAGACACAGAGAGAGAGGGTGAGAGACACAGAGAGGGTGAGAGAGAGAGAGGGTGAGAGAGACAGGGAGACAGGGAGAGGGAGACAGGGAGAGAGGGGGAGGGAGACAGGGGGGAAGGGAGACAGGGGAGAGGGAGACAGGGGGAGGGAGACAGGGGGGGAGGGAGAGACACACACTGGTACACACACACACACTGGTACACACACACATACGTACAGACGTACACACACACACTGGTACACACACACTGGTACACACACACCCACACACACACTGGTACACACACACACCCACACACACACACTGGTACACACACACACCCACACACACACTGGTACACACACACACACACACACTGGTACACACACACACATACACACACACTGGTACACACACACACACTGGTACACACACACACACACTGGTACACACACTGGTACACACACACACACACACACTGGTACCCACACACACACACACTGGTACACACACACACACAGGTACACACACACACACTGGTACACACACTGGTACACACACTGGTACACACACACACACACTGGTACACACACACACACACACACACACTGGTACACACACACACACTGGTACACACACACTGGTACACACACACTGGTACACACACACACACTGGTACACACACACTGGTACACACACACTGGTACACACACACACACACACACACTGGTACACACACACACACTGGTACACACACACACACACTGGTACACACACTGGTACACACACACACACTGGTACACACACACACTGGTACACACACACACACAGTGGAGTACAGATAGAGGCAGCCACGAGCAGGCAGCCCCGCCTCCCCCTGCACCCACCCCCGTGCCCATCTCCCGCATCAAGGGGGGGATAGGAGCACCGGGATGCAAAGGTACAAACTGCCGCCCCCCTCCCCCGGCGGGCAGCCACGGGTTCCCGGGGCAGAATGGGGGGACACCGTGCAGCCACCACTGCCCGCCCCGCGCCCATCTCCCGAACCAAGGGGACCGGGGGGGGGAAGATAGCGCCAGGACAGGAGGCAAAGGCACTAAAAACCCACCTCATATCACCCCAGCGGGCAGGAGACACCGCGCAGAGGAGCCAGGAGCGGGACAGAGACACACCACGTGGGCTCTGCAGCAGGAAGCGGAAGCCCCGCCCCCAGGCACGCTTATCCTGACCCCCCCAGGCACGCTGGCCCTGCCCCCCCCCCCCCCCCCCCACGGCGCCCTTCCATCCATTCCCACATGCCGGGCCTTGGTGAAGGATGATGCCGGGGGGCGGGGCTTAATGCCGGGACGCAGGGGATTGGCCAACAAGGTAGGAAACTGCCGGGGGGGGGGAGGGGGTGCATTAAAAAAAAAATACTTACCAGTCGGGCTGCTGCAGTCTCCTCCTCTGCGCCGCCGCAGACTCGCGCACATCAAACAGCGCACCGCAGCTAATTACTAGCGCACCGCCGGCGACGCGAAAAAAAAAAGGGGAACACATGGAGGAAAAACCGGGACATTACCGGGACAGCTCTCGAAAAACCGGGACTGTCCCGGCAAAAGGGGGACGGGTGGTCACCCTATAACTGAGGCCTGTAGAGTCTGAGATGTAACGCTTGGGTTTTTTGCAATTTCTCTGAGCAGTGCACGGTCTGACCTTGGGTTGAATTTGCTGGGAGGTCCACTCCTGGGAAGATTGGCAACTGTCTTGAATGTTTTACACTTTTGAATAATCTTTCTCACTGTAGAATGATGGACTTTAAATTGATTGATGGGCAGCACAATTGCTTCTCTAAGATCATGTCTTTCCTCCTTGGCATTGTGTTAACACACACCTGAATGCTCCAGACCAGCAAACTGCTAAAACTTTGGCTTTTATAGAGTTGGTCACTCTTGCTGCTTATCAAGGGCATTTGATTAGCAGCACCTGTCTGCTACTTAGCATCTTAATTCCTATGGAAGCAGTAAAGGTGTACTTAGTTTTTCACAGATGGCTTCTCCATTTTGGCTTTATTTTTGTTAAATAAATCATGACACGGTGTAATATGTCATGTGTTGTTGTTCATCTGAAGTTGTATTTACCTAATTTTTAGACCTGCTAAGGAACAGATGATTGTTATTATGTCCTGATATGTAAAACCATAGAATTCAAATAGGGTGTACTTTCTTTTTTACACCACTGTATAGTCTTTAAGAAAAATCCACATCTAGCAGAAGCTTATAAATGGTTGTGATTAAACCCCTGCCCAAATGCCTTGAGGTATATAGCATTTAAAAATATGTTTCAACAGCCGGAGATGTGTCTGTGTGCTTTGTTGTGATAAAATGTTTTAGCTGGACATATCTGAACACCTCTCCAGGCCGTAAATCAGCCTTCTCTTGAAGCTCCGAAAAATCCTTATTTTTTTTTATCCGATATCATGTGTGTGATCCTAGTTATGTCACCTCTTTTCCAGGCTGTAAACCTGCCTTCCTCCATCCCCAGCGTGAATTGGGGATTATTGGAAAGTGGGATCATACTAGCGTTTTTGCTCGTAAATCAATACTTAAATTTAAGACAATCCCAAAGTGACAGTGAGCGCTTAATCATTCATTGGGTTTGCTATTCCTCCTGGTGGTCTATCTGAGCTGTCCAGACAAAGCAGAGTGTCTAGATCTGCAGGGGAACAGATATGGTTCTCTATATCAACCCATGCTCTCGTACCCCTCTCTGAGTTCGTCGGAGGGTCGTTGAAATTTTGTAGTCTGGATATCCAGTTTCTTCATCAGCTCGTGTGCCTCTGCCATTACTTTTATGGCATGTTGTTGACCATTGTTTGAGCACAATAAGGCGGAAAGGAAAAACCCATTTGTACTTCACCTTGTGTTTGCGCAAGGTTTCCGTGACTGCCTTTAGGTTTCTGCGTCTCCGTAGTGTTGCTGGCGAAAGATCTGCAAAGATTTGGATTCTGCTTCCCTCCATTTCTATTGCTTCTCTGCTTCTGGCTGCCGTCATGATGGCTTCTTTGACATCAAAATAATGTAGTTTGAGGATTATATCGTGCGGAACATCAGGATTTAGCTGTCTTGGATGTATGGCTCTGTGCACCCTATCAAGGTGTAGGCGCTGTTGAGAAATGTCAGGGCTCAGAACGAGGAAGAGTTGGGTCACATAGTTTGCGAGATCTGTGACTGTTTCTGGTATTCCTCGCAAACGTAGGTTATTTCTGCGTGACCTGTTGTCTTGATCTTCTTGTTGCTCTATTTAACTCCTCAACCTTCTCCTTAACGCGGATCCTCTTGTGCGGCTGCAGCGTCCACCATGTGCGTTTCCATATCATTGGTACACTCCTCAAGTTTTGCAACATCTCCTTTCAGCTCTTTCACAACTTTTTGGACCTCAGCTTGGAAAGCAATTGTCAAGTTCGTATATAATTGCTGCATGTCCTTTTTCGTACAAATTCTTGGGTCCAGGTCTTCTTCTTGGTCTGATTCTGGTTGTGGGGTCCTCGCCCTGTTGTGAACGTGCGATTGCGCTTTTATTTTTAAAGATGTCTGGGACATCCGTTTTTTTAGGTTTTGGAGGAAGCATGATTTTGGACGCTGGTTATATCTCTACTGTAGCTTTAGATTTTGGGTTTGCTTTAAGAGCTTCTCATTGCGGTGTGACACTCACTTGGGTCCCATGGGAGTGAAGCAGCCTCAGGTCATGCCTGCACGACCCTGCATGGTATCTGCGCCCCCACTCCACATGCTCTCAATATGTGGTGGACTCCATGCACTTGTACGGCTTATTGTTTTGCTTTTTGTGCTTTTTGTACTTGTAGTTCTTTAACTTATGCAATTTATTTTGGGTCTGTTCAGCGGAGCAAAAGCGGAGCGCGTCCGCCCCCCCTGCGTCCCCAGCAGGTCACCTCCAGTGCCAATATTTATGTTTGCGGGATATTTGATTCATAGAGTCCAAGATCAATAATTTTTTATTATTAGTGACACTGTTGCTTTAAATTTGGGGATCTGTGAAGTTGGCCACACATCAGATGAGGATTTGGAAGTGTCTTTAAATCAGTGCCTGTTCCTTTAATTGAGGATTGATCTCAAGGATTAGACTCCTTATATCCCTTTCCTCCTGTAGCTGTATCTTTCAGCCTGTATGCCTCCACGGGGATCCCCCGGCTCGACTGTGAACTCTGCCTACCTCGGAGGGAGAGATCGAGCAGAACACTCTGGCAGTCCCGCAGGTATGACTGGCACGCTGCATCTCTCCGCTCCTCCACACCTCCCTCACTCACATGGACACAGCGGCCAGCTTGTCGTGGTATCAGTCCGGTTCAGACCCTGATCGGAGGCCCCCACGTTACCCCCACTCGCAGAAAGCAAATTTTGACCACCCAAGGGGGAGTCTGCCACCATCCCCCAGCTCTGTGGAGGGCTTAGATCCTCAGGGAGGACTCAATCTCCGCTGCCCCCCCCCACCCCCATCTCTGCGGGACCTCAGGGAGAGGAAGATGGCCGCCCCGCCTCGGCTCCTAAGGGACGGTGGGGGGCGCTCTCTCCCGATCTTCTCCTCACGGCCGTGTCAGGTCAGGGCTCAGACCGGGCAGGACAAGGGGAGTCCCCCGCAATGTCCCGACAGCACGTCACGCAGGGTAAAATTATTTCTTTATTTGCGCGACGCACCCGGGGGAGGAAGGAGGGAGCGGAGCCGCAGCAAGGATGAAGGTGCTGCCTCCGTCTTACCTCGCGGTTGTGGAGACCTGTAGCGGGGTGTTTCTGAGCACCCCGGGGGGTCCCGCTGTTCAGCACAGCTGATCCGCACTCGGCCTGATCTGATCTTGGTAAGGCTGCTTTATAGTTTTCTTTTATTGTAGGCGTGTGGGGCCGGTGGCCATTTTTGCACGCTCGCGGTTCCGTCAGTGAAGGAGCCTTCTCCCTTGGCCCGCAATTTGGGTCGCTTTTTGTTCCCCAATCGCCCACTTTCTGGTCTGTGAGGGGTCACCAGCGTCTGTGCTGTCTGCCTTTGTGTTTTTCTTTGTTTTAATAATTAATTTCTCTCCGTTTTTATCCCGTTATTATACGGATTTATACGGAGCTAAGGCGATGTGTGACCGTGTAGCCCAGCTCCCTGGCCACCGACCTTTCATATTTTAAACACCTATGTCCTGAACTAAACATTGGAATTTAAAAATAAAAACTGGGTTGAAAGAAGATAGAAATAAAAGCAAGTTAAAATAGAAATAAAATAATCAGTGCTGGCTGCTTCTTTAAGAGGCACATGTGGGAAAATGGCTGCTAGTGCCCACTTCAGGGCAAGATTGGGCTTGCTACATAGCCCCACTTATTTAAATGTGCTGCAGAGTAGATGCAGAGAATGGAAGGGTCTGGTGAGAATAAAGCCAGTGTGAGCACCATGACCATTCTTTTCATTCAGTCACAAAAATAAGGTGTTAATTTAACACTTGTGAGTGAATTGCTGGCGAAATCCATTAATGATCACAGCGGGTGAACTTCCAGCCCCATCTTGCATCTCCAAGCTACAGGCTCACAGCAATCTTTCACTGACCCCCTAAATGTTCTCAAGAAACCTTTATTTGTCTTTTGTGAAGTGCAGGGTTGATGGATCTTTTTTTTTATCTGGTATGAAAGGAACTCTGAGACGTCTAATCCTTATAGGCAGCCTTCAGCATAAAGTGATTTAAACTCTCTTAAAACCCTATTGTCTTGTCCAAGAAGCTGTTTTAAAGAGCAGTAGTGATTAAATATCCAGATAGAGTGCTTTGGTACAAAGATCTCCTGCCTACCAAGCATTAATATAAAAAGGATTGATCCTACTTATTTATAAAATGTTTTACCAGGAAATAATACATTGAGAGTTACCTCTCGCCCTGGTTACATTACATGGTTACATTAAATACTTGACCAATGGCGTACCAGAAGCTTGCTTTCAGTATTAAACCCTATCATTTGCAGAGATATTTCAGTATACAATGTTCTTTACATTTTAACGTTCCAGTAGTATTCTATTGTAAAAAGCATGTTTTGATGGGCAAATTCTATATTCGCTGAAGCAGACGTTTTTGTTCAATAATCCCAATTGACGATAATGGGGATTTTTGGTAAAAAAATGGCACCAACGGCTGTTTCGGTGGAGATAAAACTTACTATCACTCTTCAATAAGCGTGTCTTAAAGTATATTTTTTGTTAATTAGCACACCAGAAATATCGGCTTATATTTTTTGGGAGAACGAAATGGCTCCCATTTCTTCTATATGCAATTCTCTAAAGGAGACCTACATGAAAAGCTATTAAATATAGATTAAACAAAAAAGATAAACATTTACTTATCACACAAGCATTAGTCATGTTATTTAATGATCTACTGTACCTGGTACACTGCTTTAAATGCAGGACAGGTACTGGTCAATCTGTGATTATAATAAATGGTACTTTCCATTCTAAATTACTTGGTGTTTGTTCTGGGAAATACATTTTAAATAGGCATACATTACTATCTCCTGCTAGTTTCAGAAATGTGATTGTTTTGTTTGTTCTCTGCTTATGTTGAGACATAAGTAATTCTGAATGTAAAGCACTACAGCTGTCATTAAGAGAAACATAATTAATTTGAACCCTTTCACTACCAGTGCGGCATGGAACACATTGCAGGCCCCTTTGTCAGCAAAGTGTGTGTATTTATATCTATTTATTACACGGGTTTTCAGTTTTTATTTTGGTTTTCATTTTATGTAAAGAATTTGTGCTAAAAATGTAAAAAGAAAAGCAGGCACATTTGCATGTGGTGTTTACCAGTGCACTTTTTCTGTGTTCCCTGTCTTGCCTTTGTCTCCTACCTCTCGCTGGGCTGCTGCAACATGTGAAGCTTAATGAGAAATGATGCATCATTTCTGTTTTTTACTGCAAAATGATAGCCAGCTCCACAAATTGGTGGTGTTTTTCGGTTAAAACCTAAAATTGTAATCCCCAGTTATATCACTTGATATATAGTGCACTTGATATGGTTAACGATAAATTAACCTAACTTTGTAAAGATTGGTTGCCGCCAGGATAGTAAAATATGGTGGAATAAATATTGCGTATAACGAGTATGTGAGACTTTTTTTTTTTTTTAATCTACTATTGCTCACGATGCGGGAGATGCCCTCAGGTGAATAAATGTATTATTTATCAAGTATTTGTCTAGATTGTATTTCTACCTCCTCACTTTTATGACAGAACAGAACATCACCTTCTCTGTGACAATCCAAAATATACTAGGCCTATGTAAATGCACTCCCGCTTAATAAGCTGAGTGCACATGTTCCTTGCATGAATATATTCTATTGCTTTTGAATGTGACTTAAAGATAACAACAATATTTTGTTCTAAAAAGTGCAGTTGCATGTAGCAGGCAATATTTTAAAACAACTTAACACAATCGACATGCATAACGCCAGGGCCATGGTCAAAAAGGCCGTGCTGAGCCGTGCTGAGCCGCGCTGAGCAGATGCACTTACCCTCTGCATCTGTAATCAGCGCGGCTTTAGGAGCCGCTTCCGCATGCATGCGGAGGCGTGTGGAAACGCAGGAGACAGGCAAGTTTACATTTTGCAGCGGAGGGCCCGTCACGTGACTGCCAAAAGCCAATGGCAGTCCGTGAAGTGGTGCACTAGCCCCGCCTCCCACACGGCATTTACAAGCGCGCACGCTGACGCTCATGCAGGGACACTAAAAAGCTCCTGCTTGAGCAGGAGAGCATGAGCGTCAGCGCTGCTCAGCGCTCTTCTCACCATGTCCGAGGCCTAAGATTAAATAACCCTTAAAATGAAATTGTTACTTATTTGTGTCCAGTGAAAACATTAAGTTTTGCTTTTCGCCAGTTTTAGAGAAGGGTTTAAGGTAATTTGCGCTCACATTTGTCTGCTTATCTAATAATAAAGATGACATGATTTATCGTTAAAGAACGAAACAGAAGCAGCAGGAAACTGAAAGCGTTTCGGTAAAGGGATGAGGTAGAAATCGTAAAAACACAAGGAAACATTTGGCTAACTTGAAAACTTTGAGTTTATTAAAAAAGTATTCTTTATTGAGACAAGTACTGGAGCATGTTTTATTCCTAATAAAAGCAGCAGGTGTTGTATATTCAGTGGTGCCAATTGTTATACTGTTTCGAGTTCCATCTACATAGATAGATATACAGAATGTTCACTGATTTGTCACACATCTTTCTTTACCCCGAACTGCCTCTTGTGTGTCCCCCAGATATTCAAAAGCAGGAAAGTCAGAAACCTCCACAGCAAAACATCCAGCTGTACGACACGCCTTATGAGCCGGAGTGTAACGGGGTGGAGTCTGATTCCGAAAGCTTGGTTGACCTGAGACTGAGGGAGAGCAAGTTACCACAGGATGACGACCGGCCTGCCGATGAGTACGATCAGCCATGGGAGTGGAACAAAGCGTTACCGGCCCTGGCAGGTATCTGAGCACACTTTCCTTCCGTTCACATCAGGGGTCAGAGGGGCTGGCAACACATTGTACGCCCCCTCTGGTAGCGATGGGGTTGAAAAAAGTAGTGTCCCCATGAGGGATTTCAACATATTATAAACCTGCATAATGTTGTTAGCAAAGCTCTTCGGATTTTTTGTGTTGGAAAGTGTTACACAATATTATTTATGCTCTCAAAATAGAAAGGGAGAAATACTTACAACCATTGGGAGTTCCCTGTGACGTACAGGGAATGTCATCTCAGTGCTCGTTTTCTATAGGAAGATGGGGTTCACCGCTCCACCGGACTGGTAGCCGGTTGTGACCACGTGATCTCTCTCCAAGTGGTCAAGTGATTGCAAAGTGTTCCATGACACTAAATGAGCAGTTCCTCTGGTTTTTTTTTTTTTTGCCTTTTCAGGGTGGGAACCTGGGGTCCCCCGAGCCAAACAACACTATTTCAGCTCCTCAGACCCTTAGGGGAAACAAAATGTGTACCAAATCTTTGGCCAATGGGAAGTTGCAACATTGTCGGTTGTTGCTTCCTATTGGATGTCCATTTAAATCCCCTTTAGAAACCAGGTAATGCCAATAACTTCACCAGTAAGTATTTCGACTACCCCCCCCAGCCCCCCCTCGAGTCAGTGCCGTGAAGGTGAGAGAGGCAGAGTGGCGGCTGCGTGGTTCTCCCTATGGCGTCCTTGCACAGCTATGCAGCAGCAGGACGCAGAGCGGAGTTCTTGAGGGGGGAAGGTAGTGCTGGTCACACCGGTTCTGCGAACGAAGAAAATTTTAGGAACCGGTTCGCGCGAACCGGCAGAATTCCTCCACTGGGTAGAACACACTCTAAGGTGGAACAGCACAAATTAACATGGGAGCCATATTTTATACCAGTGGTGTGTCCCACTCCTAAGCCACAGCAACTGGGCAGGACCACCAAAGTAAACCCAACCCACCTGGCATGTGACTCCAACCGTCTTCATGCACCTGCTTGAGAACTGCAACCATATAACATACAGTACCGGGGATGAGGCTCATGCTGGGCCAGGTGAGAGAGGTTTAACCCTAGCACTGGCTGCTCCAACCAGGACTTATTGTTCTAGGGCAGATAATTTAGAGTAGCCAGGGGCTATATGGCTGCACTTGGTAAAAACTCCTGCATTTTCATAATATTAATTTAGCTCTAAGTACATTTTGTACTATGTGCTTTTTCATCTTTTTGGACCCCTCATTTGAATCTGGGGTACCTGGTTCTAATTCCAATGCTCTTTGTGACCTTGGGCAAGTCAGTATATCTCCCTGTACATTGTACAAGAAAAAAAAAAACATTATTATACCTAAACGATTACTTCTCCACTGAACGTAAACGTTCATATAATGAAGGAATAACATTTGTTTTGAAAAGCACAGACAACCTACACAAGTTTTATCTTATTATCTTATCATGTTTACAAATTAACTTTAAAATGTTATAGAAAAAAACTTTTTTTTTTAAGAACAGCATTGCTAACCTAGATTTACCCCCCCCCCCCCCACCCAAAAAATAGTTATTGGATTGTATCCTAGTCTAGATTGTCCATTTAAATTCCTGATTCAGCGATGCTTTAGTGACCATCCAGCAGCGGAGATGAACAGCGTGTGCGGGATTTTCACACCTTATTCACACTTTTTCAGGCTTTGTTCTGTAAAATGAAAAGAGACATTATGATTCCAGCAGTTTGTTTAATCTGTTTTCTTTTTTTAGTGTTTGCTTGTTAAATCCAAATAATCCTTTATTGTTCTGCGCAGGGAAGTTCAAAGACAATGGTAGATTCCCCAAGTTACCATAAAATATAAGGAGCTTTTTGATGAGGGTCCAATTTCAACCTGCCTGGCTGTTAATATAAAACAATATATATTTCCCAATCACAAGAGAACTATATTGTATGTTTAATTAGCCTAACAGGCCACCCAGGATCTATTCAACAGGGGCCCTAAAACTCCGGCAGGTTCAAAATCTGTTTCTGTCATCAGCCCGGCATTCTACATGATTATGAGCGATCTGGAATAAATGCCTTTCTTCCTAAAATGTCTGCGAGAGCATAGTCAATCAATTATTCTTCCTTCTCTTACTGAGCAGCCCACTTCTGGAACAATTTACCGGAGTCTCTCAAAACCGCCTCCTGTCTTTCAAGACTTTGACTGTTTCTTACTTTAAACATGTCTGTAACTGTAACTAGTAATATGGGCAATTTATTATTTTGTACCCAGGATATACTTGAAAACGTAGGTAACTCTATGTATTTTCCCTGGAGAAATGCTTTTAGAAATACAATTATTTGTAGTTTACTTAAGAAAATTAAAGTATAGTTTGTCGTCTTTTTCAAGCAATAATAATATTTTGGCTTTTAAAACTCACTTCAATTTAAATTCAAATGTGGTATGGATTGTACATCTAGTCGAAATGCTCATTGAGTGTTAAACATCCATTTTTAATATTGCCATGCCAGTATTGCTGACTCCAGCTACTTCAAAAAGTGGAGCCTCATTTACAGACACAAATGAGAGAGAGAAAATCTCTATATCATCTTTATATCTGCTACTGGCATCTAATTCAGAGGTATCTGTGGAAACAAGTGGTCCACGAAACTGAATTTAACAGGGTTCTGCTCCGGAGATCCCTGCT
Source organism: Ascaphus truei (assembly GCF_040206685.1). Classification (NCBI taxonomy): domain Eukaryota; kingdom Metazoa; phylum Chordata; class Amphibia; order Anura; family Ascaphidae; genus Ascaphus; species Ascaphus truei. The sequence continues at coordinate 253,542,099 of NC_134483.1, forward strand.
TCAACCCTAAAAAAAAATGAATTTGCAAAAAAAATCTGCAGGCTAGGATTGCCTCTTTAAATCATTCCTGCTTAAATAACAGTCGTTTAGTATATCTATTTAATGAGCCGTCCCATATGACTTTCCATCTTCCTTGTTGGTCTGTGGGACCCGCACGATTTGGTGACCATTTTGAGTCCCCTTCAGGGATCTGTAACATTGGTAACAACCCCGGTAAGTATCTTGAGAAACGGTAGGTTCTCCGGAGCTCTGGTTCAGCCCTAAAGGACACCTTGGTCCCAGTGCTGCTACAAAAAAAAAGAAAAAAACAGGTTTCCTGCGTTAAGATGTTTAACTTTTTTTTATCCCAAAAAACAAACTCGGATCAGTGCAATGACAAATACCACACTATATAATATAAATACTGCTCTCATTAGGACTCAGTGATCAGTTACAAAGCATTTATTAGAAAAACAATGTGTGTTTAGACATCAATACTCCTCCAAAGAAGAAAATGACAATTAAAAAAATCAGTGGTTTTCAGACTTCATCTCAATGAATCTGGACAGGCTGTGTTTTGAGGATAGCTGTCTCACTTCTGTTTAATCACCAATTTATTTGTATAATCTGGGGAGGCTGGGAGTCTCTAAGGAGACTGAAACTGAGACCTTGAATCTAATATTTAAAAATGTTTTTGCTGAACTATTAACATTTTACAGGGTGCAGTCTCGGAAGAGGATTACAAAATGATAGGAAGAAAGGAGAAATGGAGCAATTACACTGTGTGCTCAATATAAAGAGTACAATTTGATAGGGCACTAAAGACGTATGTTTACAATACAGATGTAGCAGACGTTCTTGCACTCGGTGGTGCATTGCTGCGGGACATGCACTACGCGCCCATGGGAGAAGCGGCCATTATCTTGAATCAGCCATGTGCAAAACGAGGGCAGGGCTAATGTGCTATTTCTAGTCTTATTTCGTTTAAAACTATTCATTGGGTTCTCTAAATCTTTGCATCTCATTGAAGAGCATTTCTGGTTTAGACTTTTTTTGAAGCAATTTTTGCCTTCGGTTTTTAATTATTAGTTGCACTTGTTGACTGCTGTTGAACTGCAGACATGTTGCACTATCTTGCCTGTGGGTGCAAGAAAAAAAACTTTTTTATTATTATTATTATTATTATATAAAAAGCCTGGGGCATATTTTTAATGTTAATGCTAACTATATGCTGTAACTCCAGTTATCTTGTGTTTTGAGAAGGAAAGGGCCATAGAGAGCTGTTCTGGAGTTATCTCAATTTCAATTAAAGGAGCAATCCAAGATGGCAATTTTTAAAAAAAATGGATTGAATTTTTTTTCCATATAGCATTTAAGCAGGGGATCCCCTGCTTCCGCAGTTTCTTACCTCTGTATCAGGCCGGTTCAATAGTGCGCGCGCGGCAGTTTTAGTTGGCTGAAGTTAGTCAGCCATTCTATAATGGTGCCGCTGAAAATGTAACTGTGTGTGTGTATGTGTGAGTTTGTATGTATCTGTGTGTATGTACAATGTTATTAAAAAAATTATTAAAGAGTTCATTTATTTGAAAACGCATTTAAACATAAATACATACAGCTCAAACCCGTTATAGCGCAGTTCTCGGGGGCCACCCGATCCGACCGCGCTATAACCGGGGTTGCGCTAATTTAAAAAAAATGGCCGCCGCGCACCCGATTGGGGGGAGGAGGTGGAGTGAGGCACCGGCAGCCCTACACGTCCCCAAGCAGCAACCGTACTTCCCCCAGCATCCCCCACGCAGCCTCACTTACCCCAGCAGCTCCACATCGATCCCCAGCCCCGCACCGATCCCGATCCAGCAGCCCCACGATGCCCCAGCAGCTCCTCATCGATCACCCCCACCGATTTTCCCCCTCCCTCCCCAGCCCCGCACCAATCCTTCCCTACCCCCAGCCCCGCACCGATCCCGATCCAGCAGCCCCACGATGCCCCAGCAGCTGACACCAGAGGTAGGGGGATTGGGGGGGGGCTGTGTGCGTGCTGTGAGTGTGTGCGTGCTGTGTGTGCAGTGTGCTGGTGCTGTGTGTGCAGTGTGTTTTGTGCTGTGTATGCAGGGTGCTGTGTGTGCAGGGTGATGTGTGTGCTGTGCACTGTGTGCTGTGCAGTGTGTGTGCAAATATTCGGGGTCCACGCTCAAACCGCGTTATAGCGAATCGCACTATAACGGGGTTGAGCTGCACACACATATACATACACATACATAGAAACACACACAGTACCTTACACTCGCACACCGTATACACACAAAACGCGTGCGGCACATGCACACGCCTTCGCATATGCGCGCACGGCCGCACACAGTATATAACAGCCCTTAGGTGACGGTAGCAACTCCGACTGAGCAAGCAGGGCTTTAAAGTGTAAAGCTCCTGCATCACTTTGCCTAATAGGATGCCGCACTAATGACGTTGTGGCTTCATATTGGCCCGTAGGATGCAAAAACTTTCAACAATGGACATATTGTGAAACCCGTCAGCCGAGGAGAGCTGCTACCTGCACCTAATTCGGAGGTATCTGGAAGTAAGGAGCCCCCCAAGCTGAAATTAACAAGGTTCAGCTCTGGAGGAGACCCGCTGCAATACTATATAAACAAAATTGCAAAAAAATCCGACAGCTTGGATTGCCTCTTTAAAGGGAAAAAGAAAAAATACATAAGTTGAAACTTAAAGAACCGAAGAAAACCCCTGAAAGACGGACACACTAACTGAGAAATCAACAATGTTTCATATACCTTTGACACGGGGTTTATATATGAAATGTTGGGCTTTTACTGTAAGCATGTCTGCCCTGCTATGGATTCATAAATTTCAACTATAGTATTTAAAAAAAATTTCATATTAAATTTTTTGGGGGTATATTTATTTAGTTTATCTGTGCATTTCTTACCCCACATTTTATATCCATTGTCTATTTACACCGTTTCTTGGGGAACAGTGCTAGGGTGTTTTTTCACCTATATCTGCTTTGTATGTTGTCGGGTTTATTTGCTCCGATTGCTTTTCCTGATGACCCTAAGCACACCGAGTGCTCATTTACACACACACACATATATATATATATATATACATTTTGTATTGAATGTTATCACCTAACTTTTTAACTGAGTAAACACACCACATTAGTCACTTGGATTCTAGGAGGGACTTCCTCTTTAATAGACGTAGGTCGGATGGGGCAACCAAAGGTAGACGATGCATGCTGACAAAAGAAACCAATAAATAAGTTCCACATCTGGTACTTGAACCCAGACAACTGGATTACCAAACTAATTACACTACCAGCTGTGCCACTAGTGCACTAAATCGATTGCATTACCAGCTGTGCTGCAGTTGGAACTGGACTTGTTCTGAAATACACACTTGCTTCTTCACAGAAATAATTCCAATGTGAAGAAAGACCCTCTCCACTAGAATGGTGGCAGAGCCCACAAGTTGGGTTTCCCCACTTCTCAGGTTATTGGATAAGTGTGAAGTGTAGTGACAGTCCAGGTTCCAGATGCCCTGGCATAGTAGCCAGGTTTCAAATCCTAGCAGGAGCACTTATTTATTTATGTCTCCTGTATGTTTCTTGTTTGTCATCTTTATAGGTAGACAACAACAAAAAAGGTCCTGGTGTAATTACAGATTGATATCAAACTTTTGTCCTTAACAAATATTTATTGGGAATATATACAGTATTAATAACAGAAACTGAACTTTAGTGTTTTACACTTAGAAATGGAAAGTTGTATGTTTTAATAATGTATTAATGTGTTATTAAAGTAATACTTTGTTACCGCCACTGGATCAAACGATAAGTGACTATAGTTGTTTATTTTAAAAAAATATTGGGTTATCTCAAAAACTAGGTCGTCGAATCATAATAACATGACACATTTCGTCTGAAAATGTAATCTTACCGGGTCAACAGAAAATAGTGTTGAGACTATTTGTACATAAAATCTGCTCTTTAGTGACATAGGTGACCATCGTTGGATCCTGTAACGGTCTCTCCTTTGAAAAGGTCGAGCCTCTCTTGCTTGGAAGTCTGTCTTTCTCATTCGGAAGCCTGAATAATTGATGGCACCTTCCAAAGGAGTGAGACAGTATCAGAATATGGCCAGTGGCCAGTCTATCGGAGACTTACTTTGATTTTCCATTAAATAAAAAAAAAACCATACTGCAAACTATAACCTAAATTGGCAGTTACAGTAGGAACATTTAAGAGATATGCTGCATATATTAAGTTGAAAGTTGGAAAGAACGTTGATTCAGGGAGAAAACTGCAGTTTTATGAGGCATAATTAGAAAATGTTTCACCAGGGTTATTTTTCTGCCTTTCCCTGGATCAATATAATAATAAGTATACAGTAGGATGAGTATCTCTTCTAGTTAGAATTAAAAAAAGGATGAATTTGATAGACATATGTATTTTTTCAACCTTATCAACTTTGTAATTAGTGGAATCTGTTGCTTCATAGATCACACTGGAGTTTAATTTAATTTAAAAAAAAATTCTAATATGTCATGGTCAAAAGGTTCTCAAGATAGTTATGATAAAACGAATCATGACCTACCCCCTCTGGCAGTGAAAAGATTAAATAAATGTATCTATTTTCATAGACAAAACAGTTAGGATAATAAAACAGTTAGTGTGAATGGTCTCCAGAAAATAAATCTTATTTTGCAAATAAACTTGGCATAGAGCATTATCTTTTCCTTCTATGTAGAGCTGAAAATTGCTCTGTACTTTGCCTCCTTCTGAGGTCCCCTCACGAGGGAAAATTATCATGAAGATTTAAAACACAGTTAATTTCAGCATTAAGTAGTGCAAGGAGGATGCTAGAATGGTCTCTTGTTTGCATCACTGCATTTAAAAGAGGTAATTGGCTTTTAATAACCTTTCCATGTGGCTGGAATGGATATAATTAAATCTAATCCTACAGTACATGGCTACAACATACAAGCGTTCTCCTATGCAAGGACGGCAACAGCTTGCCCAAGACTAGTCTCCATCTGGGCCCAACTGTCAGCGACCCTACAAATCCCCCATCTCTTTCTCTTGCTCCTCTTTCTCCTCTCCCACACCCCTCTCTTTCCCCATCTCTCTCTCCCCCCCCCCACTTACCCACTTTGCCCTCTCACCCCCTCTTTTACCCATTCTCTCACCCACCCCCTCTCTCTCTCTCTCTCTCTCTCTCTCTCTCTCGGTCATCCCCCGCTTTCTCTCTCTCGGTCATCCCCCGCCCTCTCTCTCGGTCATCCCCTGCTCTCTCTCTCGGTCATCCCCTGCTCTCTCTCTCTCGGTCATCCCCTGCTCTCTCTCTCTCGGTCATCCCCCGCTCTCTCTCTCAGTCATCCCCCGCTCTCTCTCTCGGTCATCCCCCGCTCTCTCTCTCGGTCATCCCCCGCTCTCTCTCTCGGTCATCCCCCGCTCTCTCTCTCGGTCATCCCCCGCTCTCTCTCTCTCGGTCATCCCCCGCTCTCTCTCTCTCTCCCTCGGTCATCCCCCGCTCTCTCTCTCTCCCTCGGTCATCCCCCGCTCTCTCTCTCTCGGCCATCCCCTGCTCTCTCTCTCTCGGTCATCCCCCGCTCTCTCTCTCGGTCATCCCCCGCTCTCTCTCTCGGTCATTCCCCGCTCTCTCTCTCTCGGTCATCCCCCGCTCTCTCTCTCTCGGTCATCCCCCGCTCTCTCTCTCTCGGTCATCCCCCGCTCTCTCTCGGTCATCCCCCGCTCTCTCTCTCGGTCATCCCCCGCTCTCTCTCTCGGTCATCCCCCGCTCTCTCTCTCGGTCATCCCCCGCTCTCTCTCTCGGTCATCCCCGCTATCTCTCTCGATCATCCCCCGCTTTCTCTCTCTCGGTCATCCCCTGCTCTCTCTCGGTCATCCCCCGCTCTCTCTCTCTCTCTCAGTCATCCCCCGCTCTCTCTCTCTCTCGGTCATCCCCCGCTCGCTCTCTCTCTCGGTCATCCCCCGCTCTCTCTCTCGGTCATCCCCCGCTCTCTCTCTCAGTCATCCCCCGCTCTCTCTCTCGGTCATCCCCCGCTCTCTCTCGGTCATCCCCCGCTCTCTCTCGGTCATCCCCCGCTCTCTCTCTCTCGGTCATCCCCCGCTCTCTCTCTCTCGGTCATCCCCCGCTCTCTCTCTCTCTCGGTCATCCCCCGCTCTCTCTCTCTCTCGGTCATCCCCCGCTCTCTCTCTCGGTCATCCCCCGCTCTCTCTCTCGGTCATCCCCCGCTCTCTCTCTCGGTCATCCCCCGCTCTCTCTCTCTCTCGGTCATCCCCCGCTCTCTCTCTCTCTCTCTCTCGGTCATCCCCCGCTCTCTCTCTCTCTCGGTCATCCCCCGCTCTCTCTCTCTCGGTCATCCCCCGCTCTCTCTCTCTCTGTCATCCCCCGCTTTCTCTCTCTCGGTCATCCCCCGCCCTCTCTCTCGGTCATCCCCTGCTCTCTCTCTCGGTCATCCCCTGCTCTCTCTCTCTCGGTCATCCCCCGCTCTCTCTCGGTCATCCCCCGCTCTCTCTCGTTCATCCCCCGCTCTCTCTCGGTCATCCCCCGCTCTCTCTCGGTCATCCCCCGCTCTCTCTCTCGCTGATCCCCCGCTCTCTCTTTCGCTGATCCCCCGCTCTCTCTCTCGCTGATCCCCCGCTCTCTCTCTCTCGCTGATCCCCCGCTCTCTCTCTCTCGCTGATCCCCCGCTCTCTCTCTCTCGCTGATCCCCCGCTCTCTCGCTGATCCACCGCTCTCTCTAAAACCTGGGTCCCACTGCATCCGGCGGCGCGCGCTACTCGCCATCTGCTTGTATCCTCCCGCGCCAGTCCCAGTACCTCCTCACTGCAGGGCTCACTACACGCTGTGACGCGTCAGCCAGCAGGGGATGCAATAGAATTGTAATCCCAAGCGGAGACGCGTCACGTGGTGTGGCAGGGAGCCGGAGGGAGAGGGGCGAGGAGGAACTTGCCATAACACGAGTGCTTTACAAGGAAGCCAGTTAATGTGCTGTTGTTGTACAGTGTGTCCTAGATATCATTAATGATGAGAGTTCTTCTTCCACCACTTTCCTTCACTAATAAATAGTTAAATTGCCTGCCTGGAGAGCGTACTGTGTGTGTGCTGTGAGTTTTGGCCTGCTCCACCCCCCGCTTGCAAAAATGCTCCCTACGGACCGCAGATAGTGCTGAAGTGCCCTACACGCTCCGCCTGTATGCAGTGCGGGCGCACTGTCTGATGCAGCGGGACCTTAGCCTTATATGTCATGTGTTGTTGTTCATCTGAGGTTGTATTTACCTAAATTTAAGACCTGCTAAGGTACAGATGATTGTTATTATGTCCCGATATGTAAAACCATAGAATTCAAAGAGTGTACTTTCTTTTCCACACAACTGTATATAGGTATATGTATTTGTGTATGTATATGTATGCAGTGTTGGGATTCAGCCGGTTCGCACTTTCCTAGGATTTCTGACGTTCGCAGAACCGGTGCTTAACAGGCGGCAGGGGGAGATGATATGCGGTGGCGGCGGGAGATGGTATGCGGCGGCTGGCTTAAAGCATTGCCGGTAATAGAATCACTTGAGTGAGAGTCAGAGCAGGACTGCAGGGGAGGTGCGCCATCTAGCTGCCTGACCCGGAACTTCCTGTCTGCTGCTGCTATAGAGCGCTCCTCTCCCCATGCTGCTCCTGCTCTGACTCAAGAGATTTTTACTACCGGCGAATTCTTGAAGCCGGGGGAGCTCTGTGCCTGTGTCCACCCAGGTAGGCATGGAGAGGAGGGGAGGAGGACTGGGATTGATGTAAGGGGGGACTGGGATTGATGTAATGGGGGACTGGGATTGATGTAAGGGGGGACTGGGAATGATGTGAGGGGGGACTGGGCGTGATGTGAGGGGTGGCTGGGAGTGATGTGAGGAGGTGCTGGGAGTGTTGTGAGGGGGGGCTGGGAGACATGTGAGGGGGGCTGGGAGACATGTGAGGGGGGCTGGGAGATATGTGAGGGGGCTGGGAGATATGTGAGGGGGCTGGGAGATATGTGAGGGGGGCTGGGAGAAATGTGATGGGGGCTGGGAGAGATGTGAGGGGGGCTGGGAGAGGTGTGGGGGGTCTGTAAGATGTGAGGGGATCTGGGGGAGATGGGCGGGCTGTGAGATGTGAGGGGGGGCTGTGAGATGTGAGGGGGGATGTGAGTGGGGGCTGTGAGATGTGAGGGGGGGTTGTGAGATGAGAGATGTGAGGGGGGCTGGGAGAGATGTGAGGGGGGCTGGGAGAGATATGAGGGGGTCTGGGGGAGATGTGAAGTGGGCTCTGGTCTTTGTCTCCCCCCCACGTGCAGTTGTGTTCAACTGAATAAAACATTTAAAAAAAAACATAAATATAAAACATTTCCCCGGCTCTGAACCCCCCCCCCCCGCCCCAACCCCCGTGAGAGGGAACTTGTTGCTAAAAAATTGGAATCCCACCACTGTATGTATGTGTGTGTGTGTGTGTGTGTATATATATATATATATATATATATATATATATATATATATATATATATATATACACACACTCTCTGTCTCTCTGTCTCTGTCTCTCTGTCTCTCTCTCTCTGTCTCTCTCTCTCTGTCTTTCTCTCTCTGTCTTTCTCTCTGTTTTTACAGCCACTGGCATTGGATTGTTTTAAACCGAATTGGCATTTACAGGCATGTCGATTTGGAGAGAAAGCTAGCTATAAGAATTTCAAATATATATTCATGTACATTTAGTAAATTCTATATTTTCTTTCAGAACAGTAACTGAACGTAATGATATTGCTGTAAAACACTACACTAAATAATTGCCCTGTACTACTTAGCACCCCTTAAACAATCCTTTTCTGTATTCCTACAACCTAATTAAAGATATTGCTTCACTGCTTTGGGTCATGAAGTTAATTTGAGAACATTCTTCTCATCCCTAAAGATTAAACACTTCCACATTATAATTTCTGATTTTCCTTTTATCTCCAGCTCACAGTAGTGAAAAATCATGGCTAATTAAGAGCTATTTCCAAAAGGATTAATAGAACATGTACATATTATTTTGACATGCTGGGGAATCTCAGCAGAGCTTAAATTCATATTTGTACTGTTCTACAAAAGGCTTTAAATAAAAGACTAAAGGAACCTGACACACGCACAGTAAATAGAAACTAGTGGGCTAATGCAGTGGTGCGCAAACTGGGGGAGACTGTTTGCGGGGGCGCGGGGTTTACAGAGACCCAGCGCGCTTCCCAAAGGCACTTAAATTAAGTGTCGGGGGAGCGGCAAAGGCCTCTGTAAACCTAACTTACCTTGGCTCCAGCGGCTTCTTACATGTGTCGCCATGGCAACGCGGCTAGGTCATGTGACGTCATGATTCCGCCACTGAAGCAAAGGTAAGGGGGGGGGGGGAGTGCAGAGAGAGAGGAACGGCCAGCAGGGGGCACAGGGAAAAAAGTTTGCGCTCCCCTGGACTAATGAATGATGTGTTCCACTGTAACCTATGTAAGATCCTATGATTTGAAGACTTTTTGAGGAAGATCCAAGACTGGGACTGAAATGTTGACCACTGTAATAAAATCTGTTTAAAGTGTCCGTATGACTGATGGTTTTCTTTACATTGAACATATACTGTACAATCTGGACACTACTTTCTTGGCAAGTAAGCAGCTGTTTCACGTGAGTGCTCCCTTCAGATAATTTTGTATTGACATTTATTTAAAAAATTTTTTTACATGAGTTTGAAAAAAAGACATGCGTCCATCAAGTTCAACCTATGCTAAATTTAGACGACAGACCTGGATCAGTATATTGATCCAGAGGAAGGCAAACAAGAAATCCCAGTGAAATATCAATAAATTGCTTCCTGACTCCAAGAATTGGCAATCCGATTACTCCCTGGATCAACATCCTTTCCATGTTTACTTATTTGCTATATCCTTGTATACTTTTCCTTTGTAAAAAGATGTCCAACCTTTTTTTGAAGATATATATTGTATCTGCCATCAGTCTCCATGGGTAATGAATTCTACATTTTAACTGCACTTACTTTAAAGAACCCTTTTATTTGTTGTTTGGGAAATCTCCTTTCCTCCAACCTTAAGCGATGACCCTGTGTCATTTGTACTTGTCACGCCTGTATGCCCGCAGACCAAGCTAGACCCAAGTACTGAGGTGGCAACGGTATGATACCACACACCCACAGCAGTGGGAGCAAGCCCGGAGTGTGGTATAGCGTTGCTGGGCCTGTTGGAAGAGTTGTTAATGTATACTTGCAACGCTTGGGGAATGTCCGTGAGAATAGTCATGTCCGTTTGCCAATGTCCAGGGATCCAGAGGATAGAGTCGTCAGAGGGCAAACCAGGTCCTAGGGAGCCAGAGGTGTAGCAGGGTTCAAAGGGATACTAGAGAGCAGAGTAGTCCAGGGTAAGCAGGGGTCAAAGCCAGGGAAATCCAAAGTAACACAGGAGCAGGTAATCACGGGAGCACAGCATAGGACAGGTACACACAGGGAAACAGGAACTATGCAGAGCGAGGAAGAGGTGGACAGACAGGGATTATAAAAGAAGGTGCGCCAATGACAGAGAGGGGAGGAGTAGAGAGAGAAGTGGGAGAAGCTAGAGATAGGTCAGGGGAAGAAGAGGAGGAGACAGAAGGGGCAGTCAGGGGAATGGCCTGTACAGCTTGGGAGGCGGAGACAGGGGGCACCAGATAAGAAGAGTCTGTGCGCGCGCCCCCTGTAAGCTGGGGATGCGCGCGCACAGATTGCAACACAGGCGCGGCCCGCACGGAGCAGGGGAAGACCGCAGGAGGGGGACGGAGCCAAGACGAGGGGAACGCACGCGAGGCCTGTGCCCGTGCGATGGCCAGCAAAGGCAGAGAGGAGCATGCACGCGCGTCCTCCGTGGGCTGAGGGGGTGCACGCACCGGACGCATCACCAGGCGCGCGGAACGCCGCGCCGCGGGCACCACACGAGGAGGAGGCAATGGGACGGATGGCACCACAGGGGAAGGTAAAGGAGCTACTGCGGGGGAGCGGGGAGGATCAAAGCAGGGGCTAAGGGAGCGCGTGGGTATGCGGGACCTGCGGGGAACGCGCTGCGGCAAGGGGAGAGAGGTAGAAGGTGAAGGAGAGGAGTGGGAAGGAGTAGAAAGGGTAACAGGAGATGGGAGAGAGGGACAAGGAGAGGAAGGAATCTCCTGAGTCGTCACAGTACTGCCCTTGGGATGAATAGTTCTTTTGAAAGCTCCTTGTTCAGTCCCTGAATATATTTGTATGTATGTCTTTATTTATATAGTGCCATTAATGTACGTAGCGCTTCACAGTAGTAATACACGTGACAATTATATAAATAACAAAGAATACAAATAACAGATCATGGGAATAAGTGCTTCAGACATAAAAGTAACATTTCGGAAGAGGAGTCCCTGCTCCGAAGAACTTACAATCTAATTGGTAGGTAGGAAGAACATACAGAGGCAGTAGGAGGGCATTCTGGTAAGTGTATCTGCAGGGTGCCAAGTTTTATGTATCATGTGTATAGTATTAGCCTCGGTGCTACTCATATGATTCTTTAAGCAAGTGGGTCTTAAAGGTGGATAGAGAGGGTGCTAGTCGGGTACTGAGGGGAAGGGCATTCCAGGTGTGGGGCAGTCAGAGAGAAAGGTTTAAGGCGGGAGAGGGCTTTAGATACAAACGGGTTAGAGAGAAGGCATCCTTGAGCAGAACGCAAGAGTCGAGATGGTGCATACACTGGCGACACACTTTATTCGAGCTCGGCTAGTCCCACGAATTCGGGTATACCCGGGTGTATTGAGGTTTGTGACTGTTTTCTGCCCGAGTGCATTGAGGTATTTTCTAGGCAGGGATTGAAGCATTTTATTCCCACTGGCTGCAATACTGCACAGTATATATATATATATACTGCATTACAATTCATTAATTTATGCCATCTGGTAGACACACGAAGCATTGCAGCCTATTAAATCCTAATCATTACAATTTAACAGATCAGCCGCCCGTCAGCCAGGCATGAACCCAGGCTGGGAAGGCAAACACAACGGGGCTTGTCAGAGGTGAGGGGTGGCGCATTCCAGGTATCTGCCAGGTACAAACTGGGCATTTGCTCGAATAAAGTGTGTCGGTGCAGTAGCGAGAAATTAGGGCTGATATGTAGGAAGGGGCAGAAGAGTGTAAAGCTTTAAACGTGAGGAGGAGAATTGAGTGTGAGATGCGGGATTTGATAGGAAGCCAGGAGAGTGATTTCAGCAGGGGAGACGCTGAGACAGATTTAGGAAAGAGTAGAGTGATTCTGCAGCAGTATTTAGGATAGATTGTAGGGGAGACAGGTGAGAGACAGGAAGGCCGGACAGCAAGAGGTTACAGTAATCGAGACGGTAGAAAATGAGGGCCTGAGTCAGAGTTTTAGCAGTCGAGCAACAGAGGAAGGGGCGTATCTTTGTAATATTGCGGAGGAAAAAGCGACAGGTTTTAGAAATGTTTTGAATGTGAGAAGAGAATGTGAGAGAGGAGTCGAGTGTGACCCCTAGGCAGCGTGCTTGGGCTAGTGGGTGAATGATAGTACTTCCAACAATAAGGAGGAAGTATGTGGAGCTCTGTTTTTGCCATGTTAAGTTTTAGTCGTCGGAGGGCCATCCAAGATTATATCGCAGAGATACATTCAGAAACTTTGGTCTGAACAACAGGAGTAAGGTCAGGGGTTGAAAAGTAAATGTGTGTCATCAGCATAGAGGAGATATTTAATCCCAAGAGATGTGATTAGGTCACCTATAAAAAGTGTGTACAGGGAAAAGAGAAGAGGTCGGGGTTACCCTCACAGAGAGATCAATAGAGGAGGAGGTGGTGTTAGCAGAAGAGACACTGAAAGTACGATGGGAGAGGTAAGAGGAGATCCAGGATAGAGCTTTGTTACGAATACCAGTATGCACAATGTGAATGAGAGGAGGGTGGTCAGCAGTGTCAATGCGGCAGAGAGGTCAAGTAATATGAGCAGAGTGTATTGACATATGTCTTTGGCAGCATGGATGCCATTAGTTATTTTAGTGAGGGCTGTTTCAGTCAAGTGAGTAGTGCGGAAGCCAGATTGTAGAGGGTCTAGGAGAGAATGGGTGTTGAGAAAGTGGAGCAAGTGAGAGAATACAAGGCGTTCAAGGAGTTTAGAGGCAAAAGGCAGGAGGGAGACAGGTCGATAGTTAGAAGAACAGGTAGGGTCAAGCTTGCTGTTTTTGAGTAATGGTATTACTATTGCATGTTTGAAGGAGGAGGGAAAGGTACCAGAGTAGAAGGAGGAAATAAAAATCTGTGAGCATAGGGATTATAGTGGGAGCAAGAGGTTTTAGGAGATGGGAGGGAATGGAGGGAATGGGATCAAGAGGGCAAGTGGTAGAGGGAGAAGAGGAGATCAGCAGTGACGCATCCTTCTCTGAGACAGCGGAAAAAGTCAAGGAAGGCAGGAGGAGAGTTGGGAAGTGGTATAGGATGGGAGGAGGAAACAAAGGGTTGTTCTGCCATGGATTCCACCTTTTCCTTAAAATAGCAAGTCCTGAGGTGAGATGGAGGAAGAAAAGATAGCTGAGGGTGGTTTGAGTAGAGAGTCAAAGACAGAGAAGAGTTGGCGTGGGTTAGCCTTGTGTGTGTTGATTAGTGAAGAAAAGTAGGTTTGTTTAGCCTGCGAGAGGGCAGAGTTGAAACAGGATAGCACATATTTGTAGTGAAGGAATTCTGCGAGTGTGTGAGATTTCCTCCAGAGGCGTTCAGAGGAACGAGTGGAGGAACGCAGCATGCGCGTGTGGGAATTTAGCCACGGTCTGGGATTAGAAGGGCGAGGACGGCCAGGTTGTCAGGGTCTGGAGCAGAACTGAGAAAGGAGAGGGAGGAGTGTAAAGTGAAATCAAAAGCTGGTAGGTTAATAGAGCGCACGTTTCTGCAGAAACAAGGGATAGATGGAGATGGGGAAGGGGAGAAGCGAGAGAGAGAAAATGAGACGAGGTAATGGTCAGAGAGAGGAAATGGAGAAATCAGAGAGAAAGCAGCCCATTTGCCCCCCCACCCCCAGCAGCAGTAGCCCGTTTGCCCTCCCACCCCACAGCAGTCCCTTTGCCCCCCCACCCCCCAGCAGCAGCAACCCCGTTTGCCCCCCCACCCCAGAGCAGCAGTAGTCCGTTTGCCCCCCACCCCCACCACAGCTACCTCTCTCTCTGCATATGCTTGAAAATGGCTGCTCTCGGGTGTAAGTTAATTTCTGTGCTGCGCTCTGATTGGACGGCAGTGGGTCACGTGACCGTACCTCCTCTCCAGCAAGCACAGAAACACAGATTTGTCTGTAGCTGGAAGCTGAGCGAGGTTCAGCAAGCGTGAGCAAGCAAGCGGAAGCTTTCACTCAGAATGGCACCATAACGTGCCTCAGCGCGCATCAGCAAGCACTACGCCACTATAAACTCAGCCTAAGGCCTGGGACATAGTAGATAGGGCTGTGCTGAGCCGCGCTGAGCCGCGCTGAGCAGATGCACTTACCCCATGCATCTGTCATCAGCGCGGCTTTAGCAGCTGCTTCCGCATGCATGCGGAGGCTGAGAAATTATGAGCAGACTGGCAAATGTAAAATTTGCCGCTCAGGGAAGCGGAGGAGCGGTCACATGACCGCTCACATCCAATGAGAGCGAGGGACTAGACACGCCTCCTTTTCGCCTTTGCTCCGCCCCGCCCCCAAAGCGCGCTCACTGCCTCGCCTGCCAGGACACAAAAAAGCCCCAGTTTGAGCAGGCGAGGCAGAGCAGGAGGCACCATGCCCGAGGCCTAAGAGAGGGCAGCTTCCAGAGCAGAGTCAGACTGTGTGAGCTAGGTCTCAGTTATAGCAAATAGGAACAGAGTGAGAGAGAAGTCATGCACAGAGAGGAACTTGTTAGAAAGGGAGCAAGCATTCCAAAAGGCACAGGAGATTGGGAAAGAGGAGTGAGGGTGGCAGGGGATGGGTATGAGGTTGGAGGGGTTGACACCAGATGGACTAGAAGTTGCATTTGGCAGAGGAGGATGAGAGCTTGTAGGAATTAGGCAGGGGCCAGGATTGGGAGAGATATCCCCAGAAGCATGAAGGAGAAGCATGGAAAGAACGTGAATGTGTGAAGAGGCTTTGTAAGGGTGTGTTTTGGTGCAGGGGGTATAGCTGTGTAGTGACAGAGGGCACAGGTAAGTAAGTAGTTCATGTGAACTG
Organism: Ascaphus truei; assembly: GCF_040206685.1. Classification (NCBI taxonomy): domain Eukaryota; kingdom Metazoa; phylum Chordata; class Amphibia; order Anura; family Ascaphidae; genus Ascaphus; species Ascaphus truei. The sequence continues at coordinate 253,557,342 of NC_134483.1, forward strand.
AGAAGTGGTGAAGACAGTAGAGATGGAGGTATATGAATACAGTTAGAGACATAGGAAGCAATTCACTAAGCAGTGATAACTGCTTTTAAGTAAGATAAATGGCTTTTAAGACCGATACTGCCTCCTGCGCGATTCACAAACCAGTGATAACAGTGCTTTATCGGCCGTAAAATGCATTTTTTCAGCCCCCCCAAATAAAGTGAAATTTTTTTTGGCCGAACAGGCAATATGCTGGCACACCAATCGTGTGGCCAAAAAACATAACAGGCAATAGTTTTAAATAAATACACTCCCCTCCTCCCCCTAACACATACAGTACATTAATGGTCAAAATTACTATTATATATATGTATGTATGTATGTATGAATGTATATGTATGTATGTATGTATATGTATGTATGTATACGGGGTTGCAGACCTGCCTAAGACATGCAGATGAGCATACAGTTGTATTTGCATATTTGCTTTTCTGTGGAGGGTTTTTGTCACTTTTTTTACTCACCATAACTTAACTCGGTATTATGGTATAGCCTATCCCATGGCCTCTTTGCATACCCAGTTAAAATCAACCCCACACTGATGAGACCCATTAAGGTCGAAACAGCGGTCTGTGGGTGGTTTTCTGGGTATGCACCTTAACCCTGGCTGTGCTCAAAGCTGTGACAATGCAGCAAGCTTAAGCCTATAGGGAACCATGTTAAAAATGGTTTTTGAGGCAAAAAGTGACACTGTGTGCTCATTTCCATGTCATTTCCCAGAATCCCTTGCTGCAGTGGAAGTGCTGTATGCTGGGTGATGATGGGGAAAGGCGGGGTTGCAGACCTGCCTAAGACATGCAGATGAGCATACAGTTGTATTTGCATATATATATATGTATATATATGTATAAAGCAACTGTAAATATTCCTGTATATTCATTTGCATGTCTTAGACAGGTCTGCAACCCTGTCTTTCACCATTATCACCCAACAAACAGCACTTCCACTGGAGCAAGGGATTCTGGGAAATGACATGCAAATGAGCACACAGTGCCACTTTTTATCTCATGCTCACATTACATGTCATTTCCCAGAATCCCTTGCTGCAGTGGAAGTGCTGTTTGCTGGGTGATATTGGTGAAAGACAGGGTTGCAGACCTGTCTAAGACATGCAAATGAATATACAGGAATATTTACAGTTGCTTTATGCTTTACTGTGGAGGGTTTTAGTCACTTTTTGTACCCACCATAACCTATATATATATGTATGTATGTATGTATGTATGTATGTATATGTGTGCATTTGTTCATTACAAATAAAACATTAAGCTGCAAAAATAAATAAAACTTGCACTCACCCCTGCCAGGCTGCCACGATGAAGGCCATCCTCATCCTTATCACCGTCCATGTCCTTTGTTGCCACAAACAATGCTTTACAATCAAAAATACAATCTAATGTCCCCTATCCCCTTAATCACCTTAGTGGTTATTAACCGCTATAGTAATTAAGGGGTTAACCCACCCTCTCGCACTACCCACCTTGGAGGCCCAGAAAACTACCCCCACCCTTCACCCATTCATTGGTTCAGTGGGTACATCATGCTCATATAATATGGCAAGAAATGGTGAAGGAATAAAAAAGCAGGCCCAAATAAAACATTACATTGCTAAATGAACATATTACTAATGCCAAACAATTGAATGGCACAGTGGGTACATCATGGGCATGATTTAACACTATGCCAGTCATGGTCAACCTAAAAAATCACAAACAATAACCAATGCATTCAAAACAATCTCAAACTAAAACCAAATAAAGAAGTAAACAGAACAAAATTACCATCAATTAATTAATCAAATCCAAAATAAAGATCAGAATAAACCATTAAAACACCAAAACAAAACCATGCATAAATAAAATAAGTATCTAAATAAACTGCATCATTCCAAATCAAAAGTCTAAAAATAACCCAACATTAAAAAGCAAACACCAATCAAAAGCCAGAAATAAACAATTTAAAACATCAGCAATAAATGTCGTGTATGTTAGGGGGGCATAGGGGTTGTTGGGTGCACAGGGGGTGGGTTGGTAGCACATATTGCAAGGTTTATTGGGCGCAATTGCCAGCAATAAAGCTGCTATTTGACCTTAAGCCCTTCATTGCCTTAGCGGATAGCCGCTAAAGTAATGAAGCTGCTTTAATGTATTTTTTTTAATAGTGTGCGGGAGCAGGGGGTCTCCTTAGCTCAGGGACCTTTTTATTTCTAGCTCAGGGACCCCCTGCTTCCTGAGTTAAAGGCCCTGTTATGGGGCATCGGATGCCAGTGTCACCACCATTTTTAACGCGTCCGCGTCACATGGCGCGGGACTTTTAAATAATGGAGGAGATACTGACACCCCATATCTGGGCCTGTAATTCGGGAAGCAGGGGGTCCCTGAGGTTGAAATCAATGCGATTCATCTCGGGAGACCCCCTGCTCCCGCACACTACTAATACAAATTATATTAATGCAGCTTCCTTACCATAGCTGCTAGTCGCTACGGTAATGAATTATTTTTTATTGATATGTGTGTTTTAATACTAGTTTACATGAGCAGGGGGTCTCCTGAGCTGACCCGCATTGGTTCCAGCCTTGAGGACCCCCTACTTCATGAGATACAGGCCCCGTTATAGGGTGCCGGTATCCCCTGCAGGATTTAAATCCCCCGGTCACGTGACACGGGAGCTTTAAAAGCACAGTGGGAAACCAGCACCCCATAACGGGGCCTGTATCTCATGAAGTAGGTGGCCCCCGAGGCTGAAACCAATGCAGTTAAACTCAGGAGACCCCCTGCATGTGTACACTAGTATTAAAACATATATGTATACTGTACAATCGCCTGTAAGAGCCGTGCATGGAGACGCAGCATCTTCATACAGCTCTTACTGGCTGCTTTTTTTTTTTTTTTTCAATTGGCTATCGTGCCGTAGATTTTAAAGCATGATAGCAGGGGGGAAAAATAGCACGCGCGATCGGGCATGTTTTTGCCCGCACCTACCCAAATGCGCTTCACTTCTTAGTGAATCCTGCATCTGGCTTCATATTTTTATCGTGGGATTACAAATTTCCCAATTAGGCGCAAAAGCTCACTGCTTAGTGAATCGCCCCCATAATGAGGCTGGTAGAAAGAAGTGCATAATTTGAAAATAAGTGATTCATAGCAAATATAGTAAAGGCGGCATCACAGCAATAGTAAAGTGCTGAGATGTGCCGTCTGGGATAGATAATATCCTCCATTCCAGCGTAGATCAAATTCAAGAATCAGGGCCAGTAGGTGTTGTCTACTTGTTCACTCCTTTTTAGCTCCCTTTTAAACTCCGGCATTGCATGCTACTTCAAACATGGCTGCAAGACAGCATAAGGCTAAGGCCCCGCTCCCAGAGTCAGCGCACCCGCACTGCAGACAGGCGGTGCGCTGACATACACAGACCGCGGTCTGAAGGGAGCCGGAGCCGGGCGGGAGTGGGAGGTTTGACAGGGAGGGGGGGCGTGGCTTGAGCGGAGGGACCCGCTTCTCTCCCCCCCCTCCCTCCACGGACTCGGGCTGGAGCTGCTGAAGGTAAGTATTAAACACACACACACGCAGGCACTCATACACACACACACAGGCAGGCAGGCACTCACACACACACACACGCGCGCACACACAGGCAGGCACTCACGCACTCAGACACACACACAGACAGGCACTCACGCTTTCACTCCACACTCCTCCCCGCTCCCCGAAGCCTCTCCTCCTCCCGAAGCCTCCCCTCCCCATTGGCTCACAGCCACACCACGTGACGCGTCAACGCTAGACATCACCATTTTCTTGTGTCCCCTAGTGGCTGACGCGCCACAGCGTGTAGTGCTCTGTGCCGCCAGGGGGGACCGGGACCGGCTCGCGTGGATTCCCCTGCTGGTGGGGAACTCGCGACATGGCCGCCCGCGCCAACGAGAGCAGCGGGACCGAGGCCTAAGGCTGCGGTGCTTTTACTTATATAGGTCTAAAATGTCACCTGGCTGAATTAAGTTCAGCCCAGCCAGCTTAATTAGCTCATGAGAGGCACATTAAAACAGATGGGTATTCTAAACAGGGTGTTGTCCTGCCTACGGCCTCGGTCCCGCTGCGCTCATTGGCGCGGGCGGCAATGTAGCGAGTTCCCCACCAGCAGGGGAATCCTCGCGAGCCGGTCCCGGTCCCCCCTGGCTGCACAGCTGACTACACGCTGTGGCGCGTCAGCCGCTGGAGACACCAGAGAATGGTGTTTCCTAGCGTTGACGCGTGACGTGTGTGGCTGTGAGCCAATGGGGAGGGGAGGCTTCGGGAGGAGGAGAGGCTTCGGGGAGCGGGGAGGAGTGTGGAGTGAAAGCAGGTGAGTGCCTGTCTGTGTGTGTGTCTGAGTGCGTGCGTGCCTGCCTGTGTGTGTGTGTGTGTGTGCCTGAGTGCGTGAGTGCCTGCCTCTGTGTGTGTGTGTGTGTGTGTGTGTGTGTGTGTGTGTGTGTGTGTGTGTGTGTGTGTGTATGAGTGCGTGAGTGCCTGCCTGTGTGTGCGCGCGTGTGTGTGTATGAGTGCGTGAGTGCCTGCCTGTGTGTGTGTGTGCGCGTGTGTGCGCGTGTGTATGAATGAGTGCCTGCGTGTGTGTGTTTAAACTTACTTTCCAGCTTCAGCCCGAGTCCGTGGAGGGAGGGGGGGGGGAGAGTAGCGGGTCCCTCCGCTCAAGCCACGCCCCCCCTCCCTGTCAAACCGCCCACCACCCGCCCACCTCCCGCTCCCGCTCCCTACAGACCGCATATCGCGGTCTGTGTATCTCAGCGCACCGCCTGTCAGCAGTGCGGGTGCGCTGACTCTGGGAGCGGGGCCTTAGCCTTAGTGTGAAAGCTGAATTTAATTAAGAGACACATCAAGGGGGTGATTGGAGACAGGATTCAAATATTACTTAGATTGTTATAAGATGCATTTACTAAAATACACACATCAGGGGTGTATATAGTTATCATATCCCCTTTTAGACGCCTCTTTTCTAATGTAAACAAATCTATTTTAGCTAGCCACGCCTCATAAATCAGATTATCCCCTTTATTAATTTGGTGGCTCTTCTCTGCACTTTCTCTAGTTCTAATTTCTAAGGAATGGTGCCCCAAATTGTACTCCATATTCAAGGTGTGGTCTTACTAATGGTTTATAGAGGGGCATAATTATTTTTACTTCCCTTCCATCGCCTATTTAATGCAAGATAAGATCTTGTTTGCCTTTGCAGCTACTCTTTAGTCACCATTGCTAAGTCTGCTGTCTACAAGCACTCCTAAATCCTTCTACATCAAGGATTCCCCCAATTTATCCCCATTTAATTTGTAAATCGCATGTGTATTCTTGTTTCCCAAATGCATAACCTTACATTTATCTGTATTAAACCTCATCTGCCATTTACCTGCCCACGTTTCCAGTCTCTCCAAGTCCTTCTGGAGGGAAATTACATCCTGCTCTGATTCTACTACCTTACACAATTTAGTGTCATCAGCAATGATGGAGACTTTGCTCTCTCTGCCAACCTCAATGTCATTTAATTCAAATGACATCTCTTAGTGGGCTTTGAATCAGTCTTTTAAAACCTATGTTTAGTCACTTTCTGCTCACTTGGGGTCATCATTACTAAGAGGGGTTGTTCCATAAGACCCCTCGGGGCACCAGAAGAAACTTTAATAGAGGAAAATCAATTATATTCATAAGTTGTGTAAAATAAACGTAATTCTGTCCTGCTTTGGTGGACTGCTTTGTTTAAAGCGGTGGCTCCGAGGAAAGGGTTCTATTTTTTGTCTTGTTTCTTCCACCCTTGTGATATAATTGCACATCTCCTTGTCAGAGAGAAGTCTAGTTATGGGCGAGACAACAGAGAAAAGGGTATTTCTACATGCTGTAAAAAAAAAAAACAAGATACACAAGGCTTGGAAAGTAAAACAACACCCAAGACTATTTACAATGTAAAAGACATATATGATCAATTATGTCATTTATAGAAGTCTAAATAAAGGCACTGAGATCCTGTGCTAATCCTGCTTGTTTCTACTTCTCATAACAATACATTCCCTCCCTTCTTCTAAACCTGATGTTTTAGACAGCAGCTCAGTGAGATGGGACATGTTTGTGTTATTCCAGAAGGAGCAAACGCCAATTGAATTAGCATTGAGTGTATAAATTCCTGTGTGCTGCATACTGTGCACTATACTGTAATTGTGAAGCACTTTGAGTCCCATTGGGAGAAAAGTGCTGTTTGAAATAAATGTGTTATTATTAATAGTAAGGCAATATAGATTATGGGGCAGATTCAGAGTTGACAAATGTTGGTGGCGTCGTAGCTCTAACTTATTCTGTGGGCACAGATGGGATTTTTGTCACTCGGAAAATAAGAACCTACTTTAGTGTTGACAAAGGACATTTTGCGCAGGGGCTGGTAAAATAACGACCCGACAAGCTAAGTGTAGGCGTGTCTATTCTTTTATTTATTTAAATAAATGAATTCTACATTAAATAGCACCTGTCTTGCATTTGGGTCCAATTTAGTCATTTTAACAGCTGTCCTTAAATGTAGAAAGGTTTTTAGTTGTGCGCCTACATGGACCAGGTGCAAATCTGATTACGCTATAAGAATACATACATTTCATCATGGATTCTGAGGAATCACGGCTGTTTTTAGATCTTCGTTGATGTACAGGCGTCACCTGGCCCAGAATATTTTACAGGACAATTGACCAAAGGACAGATGAAGAAGGGAGATAATGTATAGGGCTATTGTGGTTGCAGACAAAGATGATACCTAAAAGCGTTTCGTTTTAAAATTTGTCTTTTGATACAGACATTACACACACGTAATTGTTACATATAGTCTAATTGTGACAGACGAACAATCTGCACATCAGCAATCTAGCTATTTTATTTATTTATTTATAAAATATTTTACCAGGAAGTAATACATTGAGAGTTACCTCTCGTTTTCAAGTATGTCCTGGGCACAGAGAAAAACAAATAATACATGGTTACAAATACAGTTACATAAATGAACATGGTATACATTATATACAAGACATTGCGTGCACAGTTAAAGAAAATATATATTATGGGCGTATGAAACAGTTACAGACCAGATTAAAATGTGAGAAAGCCTTAGATTTGAAAGAACTTAAACTGGTGGTGGATGTGAGAGTCTCTGGTAGGTTGTTCCAGTTTTGGCGTGCACGGTAGGAGAAGGAGGAACGTCCGGATACTTTGTTGAGCCATGGGACCATGAACAGTCTTTTGGAGTCTGATCTCAGGTGATAGGTGCTGCATGTGGTAGGGGTGAGGAGCTTGTTCAAATAGCTGGGTAGCTTGCCCATGAAGAATTTAAAGGCAAGACAGGAAAGGTGAACTTTGCGCCTAGACTCTAGTGATGACCAATCTAGTTCTTTGAGCATATCGCAGTGATGTGTGTTGTAGTTGCATTGGAGAACAAAACGACAAATTGAATTGTAGAGGGTGTCAAGTTTGCTAAGGTGGGTTTGAGGTGCCGAGCCGTATACTATGTCTCCATAGTCAATAATTGGCATTAGCATCTGCTGTGCGATACGCTTTCTGACCAGGAGACTTAGGGAGGATTTGTTCCTGTAAAGTGCCCCTAGTTTGGCATAGGTCTTGGTTGTCAGGATATCAATGTGCATCCCGAATGTTAAGTGGGAGTCAAACCATAAGCCCAGGTATTTAAAACTAGTGACAGGGGTTAGGGTGGTGTTAGCGTTGGTTCTAATCAGGAGCTCAGTCACTGGAAGCTTTACAAATTTAGTCTTGGTCCCGAATACCATTGTTACAGTCTTGTCAGTGTTTAGAAACAGTTTGTTTTGGGAAATCCAGTTTTCGAGTCTCAAAAAGTCAGACTGAAGTATGTGTTGAAGGTCAGAGAGGCTATGGCTGTGTGCATATAGGATTGTGTCGTCTGCATACATGTGTATTGAGGCTTCCTTACAAGCTGTGGGAAGATCATTAATGAACACTGAGAAGAGTAGGGGCCCCAGAACAGAGCCTTGCGGGACACCACAGGTGATGTCCAGGGGGTTGGAGTTAGAGCCTGAGATGGACACATGTTGGGATCTTCCTGATAGGTAGGACAGAAACCAGTTTAAAGCAAGCTTCCCTATTCCAGAGCTCTGGAGTTTGTTGAGCAGGATAGCATGATCAACTGTGTCAAAAGCCTTTGCAAAATCTAGGAATACTGCACCAGTGAGTTGACCCCGTTCCATTCCACACAGGATTTCATTGCAAACTTTTAGCAGGGTAGTTACGGTGGAGTGTTTGGGACGAAACCCAGATTGGAATTAGCTAGGGAAATTTGTCTTGGTATAGAAATCGCTTAATTGAGAGTGGGCACATTTTTCCATGACTTTGGATAGAATTGGGAGAAGTGAGATTGGCCTGTAGTTTGAGACAGTGTTTTTGTCCCCACTTTTGAAGATTGGGACAACTCTGGCAGTTTTCCAGGTCTTAGGGATATGGCCTGCAGACAGGATAGAGTTGACTATGGACGCAATTGGTTTGGCAATGGCTGGGGCACCAAGTCGTAGGAACCTAGATTGTAGTAAGTCAGCTCCACATTGGCTGCTTAGTTTTAGTTTGAGGAGCGCTTGTATAATCTCCTCTTCAGATACTGGGCCAAATTGAAAATTGTGGGCAGTGTTGGGAGGGGGTGGGACTATAGGGGTACTCCCAGGATGAGATTCAGGTTTGTGGTTTGGGCTGCGTTTTGCTAATAAGTTAGTGGCGCACCCCACAAAGTAATCATTGAATGCATTTGCAATGTCAGTGGGGTCTGTCAGAGTAATATCCCCCTTAGTGATATTACTTGGTTGTTGATGGTTAGGAGGCTGGAATATGTTGTTGATAACCTTCCAGAAGTTAGCTGGGTTTGTTGTATTTTGGTGGAGATTGTCAGAGTAATATTGTGCTTTTGCATGCCTTGTTTGCCTTGTGCACATGTTCCGCGTGCATCTGTAGTGATTGAGATCCTTGGTAGTGCCAGTTACTTTGTAGCTTTTCCACAAGGTATCCCTGAGCTGGTAGAGTGCAATAAGGTCAGTTGTAACCCATGGAAGGTGGGCCCCCGTACCCTTATTTTGCGTAGTGGAGCATGGGTATCGCAGAGTTTTAAGAACTCTGATTGGAAATAGTCAAGCGCAGAATCAGGGTCGGGAATTAAATCGATTCTGTGCCATGGGCAGTTGGTAAGGTCATCCAGAAACTGTTGTGGGTTAAAGTTTTTAAATGTTCTAGTGAGGAGAACTTTAGGGCTTGAATGGGGCGTTTTAATTTTCCTTACACAGTACACTATTGCATGGTCACTGAAAATGTAGGAAAGATGCCAGAGGATTGGATTCTGCTGGTGTTTGAGGAGAGAATCCAGTCTAGCAAGGAATGGTTATGCGATTTCAGGTTTATCCGTGTGGGTTGGGAAATGAGTTGCGATAGGTTAAGTGACTTGAGTTTTATCTGGATTTTGTGGTTTTTAGGGTCAAGCCAATTGAAGTTGAAATCTCCAAGAACTAGCAGCTCACTCTTCTCATTCAGAGAGGAAATGGAGCCAAGAAATTGGGTGATATCAGTCAGGGATTGTAGAGGGGCTTTAGGGGGGCGGTAGATGCCAGCAAGCAAGATGGGCTTAGAAAAGGGGAGGCAGATTTTGCCAACTAGAGTTTCAAAAGAGGGTGGGCTTGGTGGGCAATTTAACAGTGTAAATTGTAAGGTGTCTGCAATATAAAATAACACCCCTCCTCCTCTCTTTGACCTATCTCTCCTAAAAATGGAGTATCCCTAAATGGCGATATTTGCATTAGGGGTTTTAGGGGATAGCCATGTTTCTGTAAGAATGATGGCTTTGGGTTTATGCATAAGGCACCATGCCCTTAGTTCATTCAGTTTGGGCAGCAGGCTCCGGATGTTTATATGGGCGACAGATAGCCCTTTTTGGAATTTAAAGGTGGAATTCTCAGGGGCATGGGACAGAGCTGAAATGGGAGGACCTGGGTTAGGTTCAATATCACCTGCTAAAGAGAGTAACAGTACAAGTAGGAATTTGGGTAGTTGTTTGTAGGTTGTAAATTTGTGGTGTTTGCTATTAGAGTGAGCAGTGGTTGGTGTGCTGCTTTTTAGAGTTCTCCACCAACATTCAGTAGATAGTGCAAGGCTTTTGAGTAGTCCAGGGTGTATGGTGATGTTGGGTGTGGGCCAGGATGGAGTAGTTTGTAGTGTAGAGAGGGAGTAACATCTCCATGAGGCCAGGAGAAAGAAAAAAGTTACTATACATAGCAGGTTCATTATGCCAGAGGTAGGCAGTGCTGCAAGGAGCTGCTGTGAACAAAGTGAGTGTGTGCAGACTAAACAGCAGGGGTGTGCCTGTTCCTTGTCAAATGTTATGGTGCATTGCAATGCTAGAGTCAAATCAGGGTTTCAGTGTATTGTGCACTCAGTTTTGGGAGAGGCTGCAGTGAAATAAGTTGTAAAGGGGTGGGGGGTTAAAATATGCAGGTTAGCAAGTTTGGGATCATAGTGTGATCTGAATAGCTTACCGTTTGTTGTCGTGAGTAAAAGAGTTTGCAGAAAGATGCAGTCACCAGTCACCTCTAGTCAAACTATAGTCTAACTATAACTTCTCACTTAAAAAGCTCACTTTAAATGGCTCACTATATCATGGCAAAGCAGTTCCTGCAAATGCAGTAAGGGTCTTATTTATATACAGCTAAAGCAGTCACATGACCCTCCCCCTCCCCAATAAATCAGCTTGGTCCAGTTGGTCAATTAGCAGCAGAGTTAAGAGGGAAAAAAAAACACCTTTTGCTATTCAAACATACTAACTTCTATCAATGCTAGAGGCCAGAGTCAATCTTTTACACTGGTCTTGCACATCAGGAACATACCTGTGAAGAGAATGCAATTAGATCCATGTCATATCAGCTGAGCTAATCTGTGACCTCATTAGCACCATTTGAGGACCAGATGCTAACAACGTAGTAGTGCCTAACTGAATCGCATCATAATCACAGAAATTATGTTGATGTACCTTTATGCCAATGCTCATTTTGCGTTTCCAACACAACTCTAAATCAGTCCCTATTTAATAATAATAAAATAATAATAACTTGATTTCATATAGCACTTTTTTCCCTATGGGACTCGAAGCTCTTCACAATTACAGTACAGTGAGAGGTACGCAGCACATAGGATTTTTTACAGGCAGTTTTACTCGATTGTATCCTGTGAGAAATGGATGTTTTCCTTTTATTCATGTCGGCTGCATTCATTCAGATTTGTCGTATGTATTCGTATCCTCAAGTTGTGAATGTAAGGCATTTTACTTTATACATTAGATGCTTCATTCTAAAGCCGTGTCACTGTAGGAGTGTTTTTGCAAGTTATGGATCTCAAAAAGGCATCAGACTGTGATGCTCCAGTACTATTTTTGCAGGGGGAAATGTGTGGGAACCCTGAGCAAAGAAATATTTCATTTATAACTAAACTACAATAAAGAAAAATGTGTTAGAAAAAAAACATGTATCCACTCCCAGTTAATTGTTTTATACACACTACATGGAGTTCCTTGTTGAACCCTAAAACAAAGGTACAGGAACAAAAAATAAGGTGCTGGAATGCTGTCTTCCTACGATCCTCCACAAAAACAGCCCTGGCTGTAGCTCTTCAAAAATATGCTATCCCAAGGAAGGGACCCGTTTTTATTACTATATCTGCAAATATAATTTTATACACACCTTTTCAAGGAAGATCAAAATCTCATGTAAATTTAAGTGAAAACTATTTTTACATTTCATGTTACATAAGAAAATAAAGTAAGCTGAATTATATTTCTGTTCAAGTAGTCAAGTGTAGTGCATAAACTGTCCATGTTTAACATCTGATTTTGTTGATGTTACCTTTTAACAAGTCATTTCATGCTTTCATCAGAGATCATTTATTTTGCAGTAGCACGGGGTCATATAGCTTGTTCTACTACTGTAGGCTTTTCATTTAAAATGCCAGCCATTTCGACGTATGTAGTAGAAGTAAAAGCAATGAGGCTGATGCAATTAAATGCACGGTTGCTAATTGGAATCCCCACAGAAAGCATGAAAACACGAGTTGAAAGACTACATCAACAAAAAGCCAATGTTTTTATACAAACTGGAACCCTCCTTCACTAAGAATAGATGACCATTAGCAGCCCTTAGTGGCCATTCACAGGAGTCTCTGTTAATGATTTATAATGGCTAGCACAGCTTCCTAAATGTTTTTCAAAGCAGTAGTAGTGTGGTGAGAAACAGGATTCACAATCTGCAGACTCTGCAAGCAACCCCAAGATTTGCATGTATCTGTCTGATGCAATCAGATTCGGCAGTGGATATTCACAGTCGAGTGTAAATAGCTGCTTGGCTATTCGCACTCGAGTGGAAATAGCCAAGCGGCTATTTGCACTTGGCTGTGAATAAAATGGAAAAAAAAAAACATCCGAGCCAAGAATCGAACCCTGGTTCTCGCAACTCATGGGCAGCAGCACTACCACTGAGCTATAATACATGCTGATGCAGTTTAGTGAATAGAGGCATTTAAGGTAGACGAAGGGGGGAGAGAAATGGGACAGGAGAGAAGGGAATAGAGGGGAAAGGAGAGAAGGGGGGAGAGAGGAGGGAAGGGGGGGGGGAGAGAGAGAGGGGAAAGGGAAGGGGGGAGAGGGGAGGGGGAAGAGAGAAGAGGGAAGGGGGAGAGAGAAAGCAAGGAGGGAAATAGGGGAGGAAGAGAGAGAGAGATGGGGGAGGGAGAGAGAGATGGGGGGAGGGGGAGAGAGATGGGGGGGGGGAGAGGTGAGGCGGTGTGCACAGCGGCAACAAGGAGGTGTGTGTAGCGGTGCCGGTGACGCCCGAGGAGCGTGGGTAGCGGTGTGGCCGGAGAGGGGGCTTGGGGGGGGAGAGAGAGAGGTGAGACGTGTGCGCTGGTGGCGGGGGTATGCCCTGCTGTGACGTCAGCCCACCCTCAGGCCAATGAGCTGTGGCCGTTTGTCGGCTAATCACAGGGAGAACAAATACACACCCAAACATTTTTTCAGTCATATATATATATATATATATATATAGAACAGAAAACTACAATAAGCGCAATCACAGAGAGATTAATAATAATATTTACCACATATATAGGAGGGTATACTACCTCACAATCTAACTTTCCCTGATTTAGTCTGCAGCCAGAAGGTCTACCGCTCCACGGGCTGGTAATAAAAGGATATCCAAACAAGAGTGACCTAGGCGCAAGTAAAAACAAGAAAAACAAACATAGGGTAATACGTTCAAACAATTTGTCTGCCAGAGGGTACGATATGCACTTACAGCAAGTAAGATATAATCAGGCCTTGTATCCACTCTGGGATCTGGAACAATTAATGAAGATCTGGAACAGCCAGCAGCAACTCATCCACAGGAAACGTATCCTCGTGTGAAGTATCACATGTTGGAAGACATATATATATATATATATATATATATATATATATATAGAACAAACAGAAGGGAAAAAAGCTGCGCCTCTAAGGAACAAATAAACTATGTATGTCTATGTTGGAATTATCTAGTGTAAAACCTAAATTGTCTAAGCAATAATGTAAAGGTTATAAGGACCTATAAACATAAGATAGGCCCATAACAAACATACAGCAACAACACATGAAAATAGCAAATGAAAGGATAAACCAGTCCTCAAATAGTTCCGATGATTAATATGGGTGCTGGTGTGCAGGGTCTCCGGCAGCTCTCAGTGTGGACCACCACGTCCACAAGATATCTAAAAAGGAAAAAAGAGGAGAGAGCGCACGCCCATAGCGTAATAGAGTAAATTTAATGAAGGGAAGGGGGAGGGGGGGGGGGTAAAAAACGCACTTACAAGAAGTACAATAAAATCAAGCATATGTGATAATAATCACCACCATCCGGTCTAACTGCAAGCTCTTGGGGCAGTCCCAGGCTCCGTTGGTGAAGGAGCAGCGTCTCAGCAGGTTTCCAGGACTGATGTAAATATCCGGTCAAAGTGCAGACTTTTGGGGCATTCCCAGGCTCCGTTGGCAAAAGAGCAGCATACCAGCAGTTTCCCAGGGCTGGTGTGCTGTAGATAGTCCAAGACAAAAGTTCCGTATTGGTAGTGCCTGTAGCACTAGCGCTTGGATCAGTCCGCTCCAGCGCTGGGTATAGACTTCAATGTCAGTGCGTCTGACGTCATGACGCTCCCTGACGCGTTTCGTCAGTCTCGGCTAACTTTTTCAAAAGTTAGCCGAGACTGACGAAACGCGTCAGGGAGCGTCATGACGTCAGACGCACTGACATTGAAGTCTATACCCAGCGCTGGAGCGGACTGATCCAAGCGCTAGTGCTACAGGCACTACCAATACGGAACTTTTGTCTTGGACTATCTACAGCACACCAGCCCTGGGAAACTGCTGGTATGCTGCTCTTTTGCCAACGGAGCCTGGGAATGCCCCAAAAGTCTGCACTTTGACCGGATATTTACATCAGTCCTGGAAACCTGCTGAGACGCTGCTCCTTCACCAACGGAGCCTGGGACTGCCCCAAGAGCTTGCAGTTAGACCGGATGGTGGTGATTATTATCACATATGCTTGATTTTATTGTACTTCTTGTAAGTGCGTTTTTTACCCCCCCCCCCTCCCCCTTCCCTTCATTATATTTACTCTATTACGCTATGGGCGTGCGCTCTCTCCTCTTTTTTCCTTTATATATATATATATATATATATATATATATATATATATATATATATATATATATATATATTAAGGTTATGGTGGGTAAAAAAAGTGACAAAAACCCTTCACAGTATATATACAGGAATATTTACAGTTGCTATATATATATATGCTAGCTGATATACCCGGCGTTGCCCGGAGGCCGTGAGGGGGGGTGTGAAAGGCAGGGGGGGGCGTGAAAGGCAGGGGGGGGGGCGTGAAAGGCAGGGGGGGCGTGAAAGGCAGGGGGGGGCGTGAAAGGCAGGGGGGGCGTGAAAGGCAGGGGGGGCGTGAAAGGCGGGGGGGGGCGTGAAAGGCGGGGGGGGGGGCGTGAAAGGCGGGGGGGCGTGAAAGGCAGGGGGGGGGCGTGAAAGGCGGGGGGGCGTGAAAGGCGGGGGGGTGTGAAAGGTGGGGGGGGCGTGAAAGGCGGGGGGGGCGTGAAAGGCGGGGGGGCGTGAAAGGCAGGGGGGGCAACACACACACACACACAGTGTGACACACACACACACAGTGTCACACACACACACACACACACACACACACACACACACACACAGTGTCACACACACACACACACACAGTGTCACACACACACACACACACACACACAGTGTCACACACACACACTGTGACACAGACACACAGTGACACACACACACACACGTCACCTAGAGCGACACACACGCGACACCTACCTGTAGTTCAGGCCGCCGCCATCTTCTCACTCGGCGCCGCGAGGGAACTACTTCCGGCCGCCGCCATCTTCACTCGGCGCCGCCGCCATCTTAGGCGCATCGCGAGGGAGGAAGGGGGTCCGCTGCCTGTTCCCCCGCCGGGGATGGAGATGAGGCGCCGCGAGATCCGCTGCCTGTTCCCCCGCCGGGGATGGAGATGAGGGGAGCGGGAGCGCCGGGAGAGGTGAGTGGAGGGGGTGTAATGTGCGCGCGTGTGCACAGGGACATCTCACTCGGCGGCGCCGCCATCTTAGGCGCATCACGAGGGAGGAAGGGGGTCCGCTGCGCGGGGATGGAGATGAGGCGCCGCGAGGTCCGCTGCCTGTTCCCCCGCCGGGGATGGAGATGAGGGGAGCGGGAGCGCCGGGAGAGGTGAGCGGAGGGGGTGTAATGTGCGTGCGTGTGCACAGGGACATCTTCTCACTCGGCGCCGCCGCCATCTTAGGCGCATCGCGAGGGAGGAAGGGGGTCCGCTGCGCGGGGATGGAGATGAGGCGCCGCGAGGTCCGCTGCCTGTTCCCCCGCCGGGGATGGAGATGAGGGGAGCGGGAGCGCCGGGAGAGGTGAGCGGAGGGGGTGTGTGTGTGTACACAGGGGTGAGAGTGTGTGTGTGTGTGTGTACACAGGCCTGACAGTGTGTGTGTGTGTACACAGGGCTGAGAGTGTGTGTGTGTGTGTGTGTACAGGTTGTTGTTTCACAGGGGTGACTGTGAATGTGTGTGTACACAGGGGTGACAGTGTGTGTGTGTGTACAGGGTTGAGTGTGAGTGTGTGTACAGTGTTGAGTGTGACACTGAGTGTGTGAGTGTGAGGGGGTGACTGTGTACCAAGGAGTCCTCAGAGGTTCTGGCAGTGTGGTGTGACTGCAAGTGTGTGAGAGTGAAGGAGGTGATGTCACAGTGGGGCGTACCTCTTGGCCAATGAGTCACGGACCAATCAGATTCACCGCAGATAGCACTAACCTCACTAACCATTCGATTTTATATATTAAGATATATATATATATATATATATATCCCCTCGCTCCCCCTCCCCCATCCTTTCCCTCCTCTCCCCCCCTGCTCTCTCCCCCCCTCCCTGCTCTCTCCCCTGCCCCCCCTCTCCCCCTCTCTCTCCCCCCTCTCTTCTCTCTCCCCCCTCTCTTCTCTCTCCCCCCTCTCTTCTCTCTCCCCCCCTCCTCCTCTCTCTCCCTCTCCCCCCCTACCCCCTCCTCTCTCTCCCACCCCCCATCTATCTATTCCCCCAATTGCTCTCTCCCCCTGCTCCCCCCAAACTCTCTCTTTCCCCCATTGCTCTCTCCCTCTGCTCTCCAGCCCCACCCACGCTCTCTCTCTCCCGCCCCCCCGCGCTCTCTCTCCCCCGCCCCCCCCCTGCGCTCTCTCCCCCCTTCCTTCCTCTCTCTCTACCCCCGTCCCTCCCCCCTCCCTCCTCCCTCCCCCCCTCCGTCCCCCCCTCCCCCCTCCCTCCCACCTCCCTCCCCCCTCCCTCCTCCCTCCCCCCCTCCCTCCCACCTCCCCCCTCCCTCCCACCTCCCCTCTTCTGAACAAAATCATCTTGTGGACTTGATGTCCTTGATGGACGAGGGTTCAACTAGTGTTGGAGATGATATGTCTATGCAACACTCATTGTTTAAGCCGAATTCTACTTTTTATCCCTATCATTCTAGGGGACAGTATATTGACATTTTTTTTTTATTTTTTTCAACTTTCTTTTTATTATTTTCCGGTATAAGTCATACAAACACATTACATTGCACTGTCCTGGTGGAAAGACTCAACATCAGACATACCACATTTAACAGACAGAGGGGAGGGAAGACGACAGGACATAGACAGGTAGAGGGATAAGGGGAGGTGAGAGGGGGGGAGGGGGGGGTTGTGAAGGCGCTCCCATTCGCTTCCTGGATCTCTCTGTCGGACGGTCACCACCAACTCTCAGTACTGTGGTTCTCCCGCTTATTGGGGTTTTGAAGCGTCAGCTTAGACCTAGCTCCCTATAGGGGGGGGGACTACCGTTAGTCCTCTGAATCTGTTCTGTCTCCTTGTCTGTGCATCCAAGGAGAACTCATTTTGTCCTATTAAAGCCAGATGGTAGCATTGCTCAGCCCTGGAATATCCGTCTGGGCATGCCAAGGCAGCCAGACTTTTTGAAATTTTGCGCCAGTATCGTTAACCAGACTCGTTAACTTTTCCATCTGGCATACAAACCAAATTCGATTTCTAATTTTGTCTATTGATGGAATTGCGTTCTGGTTCCACACTGCTGCGGTCTCGCACCGCATAGCTGTTGCAAAATGTGCTATTAATTTGTTCCTGTTCTCGAGACTTCGTCTGTGGGTTTGCTTAGGAGGAACAGCCACGGGTCTAGCTGAATTTGGAGGCCCAAGATCCTCTGCAGCCAATCTCGAATCTGTTGCCAAACTGGCATAAGCTTCGGGCAGGACCACAGCATGTGCACCAGATCCCCCCGTTCCCCGCACTGCCGTGGGCAGAGCAGGGAAGCGCCTTTAATAAATTTAGCTAATCTGACTGGGGTGAGATACCACCTCAATAATACCTTATATGAGTTCTCCTTCAATGTCGTGCAGATAGAGCTGCTGGCAGCCGCCTTAAATATTTCCGTCCAGTCCTCGTCCTCTAGTGTTTCCTGTAGGTCCGATTCCCATAAACTCATGAATCTGGGTCTAGTTATGTCGTCTTTGTCAGTACCGACCACCTGTGTGTATAGAGTGGAGATCAGTCCCCGTGGTATATTGACATTTTTAATAAATTGGTGGAAAAGGAATTTATGACTCTGGAACAATCGCAGAAAGCTCGAATAAATCAGAATATGAATTTGACTACTCAGGAAAGACACGTGCTAAAAACATTGCAACTAGATCCCAACATAATTGTACGTGAAGCAGACAAAGGAGGAGGCATTATACTCCAAGACAGAGTAGATTACTGCTTGGAAGCAACTAGATTATAGTCTGACCCCATGTCCTATTGCAAACTTCCCAAAGACCCTACAGTTCAATTCCAACTGGGTCTTAATGAGTTGTTAAAATCTGCTTATCAATCAAATGTCCTCAAGAAACATGTTTGATTATTTGTGTTGTACGGCTCCCACCATCCCTATTATGTATCATTTGCCTAAGATTCACAAATCACTCACCAATCCTCCGGGGCGACCTATTATTTCAGGGATTCATTCACTCACTGCTAATCTTTCTTCCTATGTAGATTTCTTTCTACAACCACTAGTATCACTATTACCATCACACTTACTTGACACCACTTCTTTACTCACTATTCTTACAGGTTTCGCTTGGAGACCCTCCTACCAGCTAGTCACATTGGATGTTCAAACACTTTACACTTCTATTCCACATAAAGGGGGATTAGATGCTATTGATCACTTTTTATCACTCCATGGCACTTTACCACTTCTTCAACGTAGGTTTATTCACGATTCAATAGAATTTATTCTGAAACACAATTATTTTCTTTTTGAACACGAGTTTTATTTACAACTGTGTGGCAAGGCTATGGGGACACGTTTTGCACCATCTTTTGCAAATTTATACATGGGATGGTGGGAATCGTCACACATATGGGGCGCCGATGTGTCTTCGCCGCAGTTGATCATGTGGCGGAGATACATCGATGATGTGATTGTAATTTGGGACGGTGACAGCATCTCATTTGACAGCTTTGTTGCTGGGCTAAATGACAATCAGTTTAATCTGATTTTTACTAGCGAGTTAAATCCAACCAACATCAATTATTTGGATTTAGAAATATATATTGCTGACAATAAATTATATACTAAAACTAATTTTAGAAGCACAAATGTGAACTCCTTTTTACATCCAACAAGTGGTCATGAGAAAAGATGCATTAACAACATTCCATACAGCCAGTTTTTGCGCATTAGGCGCAATTGTGCTGATTTGGAAAAATTCAAGGTTCAATCTCAGACACTTGTGGAACGTTTCTTACAAAAGGGCTATGATAGCACTATTATCGATAGAGCGTATAAAAGGTCGCTGAATACTAAGAGGGACAAATTAATTTATTCTTCAAGTAGTAAACAAACACAAAATCAATTTGTTGCCATCGATGGTAGTTTGAATGTATCCACTCAGCCATTGGGAAACACTATTGTTAGCGATTCTATTCCATCAATCACTGCACCACAAATTGTAAAGCTGAAAAAATCCAATAAGAAAAAATCAATTATTAAAAATGAGAAAAAGAATCCATATTTTATAACTAAATTTAATAGTTCACACAGTAAGATAAAACATATTCTCAATAAATATTGGTACATCTTACATACTGTATGGATCCCATTTTGGCCAAATTTTTACCCAAAAGACCACCCATTGTCTTTACAAAATCCAATAATCTTAAAACTATATTGGCCCCGAGCCTCCTTAAAGGCAGTGTCCCTACTAAGAAGAAGGACCTTAGAGATTTATTGGGGTTAAAGGGTAACCACAGATGAAATAGATG
Source organism: Ascaphus truei (assembly GCF_040206685.1). Classification (NCBI taxonomy): domain Eukaryota; kingdom Metazoa; phylum Chordata; class Amphibia; order Anura; family Ascaphidae; genus Ascaphus; species Ascaphus truei. The sequence goes on from NC_134483.1 coordinate 253,577,375, forward strand.
CAAAATCTGTCCCAGAATGTTACAGCAGCGGCAGCTCTTATTCGAGCAAATGCCGCTGGCTGAATGAGGCTGGGAAGCGGGTAGCCGCGGCGCGTGGCGGCGCACTGTGACGTCACGGTCACAAGCGCGCCCGGCTTCCCCGTCTTCCCCGGCTTCCCCAGGCTTCCCCGACACCCCTGGAGTTCAAATCTAGGTAAGCGGGGGTGCGGGGAAGCAGAGGGGCAGAGTAGAAGCCGGGTTCGGGGTGTCTTTGGGGGGGTAATTGCGCGCGATGTGGAGGGGGGGTGCGTGGGGGAAACGCGGCGGCGCGCGTTTCTGACTGGCGGCAGCTGGGGTAGATCCCGGCATGCCGCCGGCATTTACTCGAATAAAAGATGTCGCTACTGTAACTCAAGATCATTTTAAATCTAAATTGACAGACTTTAAATATGAAATCCATAATTATATTGACTGTTTAACAACATATGTCATATATATCTTACAATGTGGATGTGGACTACAATATGTAGGTCGCACCAAACGCCATCTTAAAATATGTGTGATGGAACATCTTAGAAACATTGTTAACATTCCTAAACTATTGGCCTCTGGTAAACCACTTACTCACTTGTTGTCTCATTTTAAAGATGTCCCTCAAGTAGCACAGTAGGGGTTAAATATATGGGTATCGAACACATAGCTACAACTATTAGAGCTGGTGACAAAGACTTACAAATTGCAAGGAGGGAGCAGTTTTGGATTTTCACCCTCCAAACTAAATATCCAGGGGGGTTAAATGATTATGTAGAACTGACTCCCTTTTTGAAGTGATTATATGAGTATGATCCTGTTAGTCAATCAGCTGTTCGCTTTAACACTCCTTATATCCATATCACTGCTTTTTTCCCCTTCCTTTATCATGGGTTTTTTCCTTCCCTGTTCCTTCCCCCCCTTTTTTTCTAACCCCCCCCCCTTTTTTCTTCTTCCCCTCTTTTTCTTTCTTCTTTCTTTTGTTCTCCTTTGCTATTCTATTTTTTCTTTTTTCTTTTCCATTTATACTTATTTCATTATTTCCTTTTCCCCTATTTATATTTATATATATATATATATATATATATATATATATATATATATATATATATATATATATATTACATATATATATCTTATATATATATATACATACATACATACATACATACATACAAACATTCTTTTTCCCCCTCTTTTTTCGCCTGCCCCTCTGGCATTTTTCCATTATTCTCTCTTTTCATGTGATATATGTCCATTATGTGTTGCATCTGTATTTGTAATGTGTTTGCACAACGTTTTATTCATATTGTACATATTAATATACAGTATATGTGTTTTATTTATTACACTTGTTTATAGGGGGTTACCTGTTTGCATAACTTTATATGTCTCTAAAATGTGTGGCATTTCTGTTTTTAAGTATTATCTTTTAATCTTTTAAATGCCACTGAACTAATCCGTTATAAGTATGAAATGCATTTTAACAATATGGATTTCCACACAAGAGGGGAGGACTCGTAATACCACCCACCCCTCTCAAGTATCAATTCAATTGGTTGCTTAATTATCAGTACCAACCAATGATGAATTTGGATAGACATATAAAGGACCCCAGACAGGTGCCCCAGATATAGCCTGATGAAGTATACTTTTGTATACGAAACGCGTCGCGAATGGTGTTGCAGGCTCATTGGCTACTCATAGCCAGCCTACACACAAGTGGTTTTTATTCCGATCACGATCGCACAAACTAAAAACGGACAGGCATCTCCATGACAGCTACATGGGGCTTCATTTCATGCGCATGCGCACTACGCTGTCCACCACGCTGACACTCGTGGAGGTCTGACAGCGTTACAGCGCTGCAGGGACAGCCTCACGCGCGGGACTGGTCTCTGAGGAGTGATACAGCCCCTATTTGATGCCCTACCATAGAAGTGACAATCGAGACCGGGGATTATTAAAGTTTTTATTCATGTAAGTGGTTACTATTGTTTATTGTTTGTAATAAACTTTATTTCTCTCATTTTGGTGCGCTCCTGTGTTTTCTTTTTCTTATTCACAATTGAGTGCAAATAGCCGCTTGGCTATTTACACTCGAGTGCGAATAGCCAAGCAGCTATTTGCACTCGAGTGGAAATAGCCAAGCGGCTATTTACACTCGACTTTGAATATCAACTGCCATCAGATTCATGTCATCTCGATACAATCTTGTTAATAAAGGACTGCCATAGGAAAGAATGTTATGTTGAAACATGCTCTTGTTATCTTTGAGGCCAACATTACATTCTCTTATTGTAATGTCATGTATTCGTTTTTTTTTTTTTTTTATAACTCATTTTTATTTGGTATTACAGAGCATACATAATATCACCACCTATTGGCATACGTTACAGCATACCCAATTTTGTCATCAAAACAGTGACACGTAGACAGGACATGAGACAGACGTAACAAACCACACGTAAACCACATCACTAAGACGGACAGGACAAACTAGACTGGGGTGAGACACATTAGGGTGGGTGGGGGTGGGGGGCACCTGTAACTGCTGCATCGGAGCGGAGGATCTGCTATTAGCCCTATGTGTACGCTAGGGTGTGTTGTGGATATCCCGGTGGTTCTATGTTCTCCGTCGCTATGTCATCATCTCGTCTGGTCTGCTTTGTCCAAGGAGAACGCATTTATCTATATTAATGCAAAATTGTGGCGGCGTCCACCCCCGGGATGTCTGTTTGGGCCAGCCATGGGGCCCATACGTTTAGAAATTTGGAGCCAGAGTCGTTGATCCAACTCGTCAACTGTTCCATCTGGCAGACATGCCAGATTCTGTTCCTGATTTTAGCTATAGTGGGTAATTCCTGTTGTCTCCATACTGCTGCGATCTCACACCTCGTGGCGGTTGCGAAATGTGCAACCAATTTGAGTGTCGCGTTAGACACGTCCTGAGGCCGTCTGCCCACGAGGAACAGCCACGGGTCCAGGGGGATCTCCAAGTTGAGGATTCTTTCTAGCCAATCTCTAATAGATTCCCAAATCGGGACCACTTTCGGGCAAGACCACAGCATATGTTTTAAATCAGCTGTTTCCCCACACTGTTTTGGGCAGAGCGGGGAATAGCTCTTGATAAATTTAGATAATTTCAATGGGGTATGGTACCACCGCATTAGGACTTTATATGCGTTCTCCTTCAACGTGGCACAAATTGAGCTTTTGGCAGCTGCCTGTAATATCTGATCCCATTCCTCGTCCTCTAGTGTCTCCCCTAAATCTGTCTCCCAATGTCGCATGTATTTCAGTCGGGGGGCGTCGGAAGTCTTCGGACAGACTACCTCCCTGTACATCCGAGAAGTTAGTCCTCTTGTGTCCGTCTCTCTGGAACACAGCTGTTCGAAATTGGTTCGTGCTGGGCGAACCGGGAATTTATTATAGAAAGCCCTAACCTGGAGGAATCTAAATAATTCTGTGTTGGGTAGCTTTTTCTCATCCTTAATCATATCGAACGTCTTGATATATTTACGTCCTTCCAGGTCCTTTAATCGTAAGTACCCCGCTTGCGTCCATTTTACAAATTTGTCACCTAACAGCCCTGGAGCAAAATCCGGATTTCCCACCAGGGGGGTCATCAACGACTGTCGTGTGGTCAATTTAGCTTTAAATTTAGATGACTCCCAGACCGCTAGCGAGTTCGCAATTGCGCAGAGTGGCATCCCTAATGATTTCTTACACTGTTTTGGAAGCCAAATCAGATCGTGCAGTTTTACTGGCGCACAGCATTCTGTTTCTAGGGCCACCCATCTTCTATTTGCTGGGTTCGAGTGCCACTGGACAATTTGGCATAGTTGTGCCGCCTTGTGGTATGCCAACAAGCAAGGTACCGCTAACCCTCCTCTTGTTACTGGTTTTGTCAGTATGCTTTTCGCAATTCGTGGGCTTTTTTTATTCCAAATAAATTGAATAATGCGAGCCTGCAGCGTGAGGACCTCAGTCCTAACAAGAGGTATTGGGAGGGCTTGAAACAGATATAGTAGTTTAGGCAGCAGGTTCATTTTGACACTGTTGATCCGCCCAAACCACGATATGCCATAACCCGCCCAAACCCTGAGATCTTCCTTCAGTTTCTTCATTATTCTGGGGAAATTTGCTTTATATAGTGTGTTGTAGTCCTTTGTGATATACACCCCTAAATATTTGATAGCGGAGGGTTGCCATTTAAAATTGAAGTTGAGCTCTATCATTTTTTCGACCGGCTTGGGTAGATTGATGTTAAGCGCTTCCGACTTGGCCTGGTTAATTTTAAACCCCGACACCAAGCTGAAAGTTCCCAAGATCGCAAAGACGTTGGGCAAGGAGGTGAGGGGCTTTGACAGTGTCAAGATTACATCGTCGGCGTATAACGCTACTTTATGATGCTGCTCCCCTATATCTATCCCTGTTATATCTGGGCTTGCTCTGATATGAGCCGCTAACGGTTCTATGCAGAGGGCAAATATTAACGGTGAAAGTGGGCAACCTTGTCTTGTCCCGCTACGGATGTTGAATATCTCCGAGGGGAATCCTTGGTGTCTCACCCTTGCAGTGGGACCATTGTAAAGGGCTAGTATTGCCTCTAGAAGGCGCCCCCCGAACCCAAACGCCCCCAGCGTCTCCCTGAGGAAGGGCCAGTCAATCCTATCAAAGGCCTTTTCGGCGTCCAGACTCAACAACATAGACGGAATATTTTTATTTTTTGCCAAATCAATCAAATCTACAATCCGCCTAGTATTGTCTGCCGCCTGCCTGCCCTCAATAAAGCCTACTTGATCCGGGTGAATCAACCCCGGAAGGACAATGCCCACCCTGTTAGCTAACAATTTTGAGAAGATTTTAGTGTCTGAATTGATCAGGGATATTGGCCGGTAGTTCTTGACGTCTGCCGGGTCCTTACCGGGTTTGTGGATCACAGAGATAGACGCCTGGAGCATCTTTGCCGGGAGGGGCTCTCCTGCTAGAATCCCGTTAAATAGGGACAACAAGTGGGGAGCCAGAATCTTGACAAATTTCTTATAATATAAATTTGAAAATCCGTCTGGACCAGGGGCTTTAGCGGGTTTAAGGGACTTCATTACCTCTGTTACTTCCTCAAGGGTGAAGTCGCCCTGGAGTGCCTCCCTATCCTCCCTGCTCAAGGTAGGCAGATTTGCCTCTTTTAGGAATTTGTTCAAAGTTGCTGCGGTCTTTTGTGTGTGGCTGACCTTATCTCCGTCGTATAATGTGGCGTAATAATTCTTAAACACCTCCACTATTTGTCGAGGATCGGAGGTAAGGTCCCCCCCCTGAGATTTGATGGATGCTATACGGTAATTTGGAAGCTTGTTTCGGAGCTTATTGGCTAATAAGGTATCTGGCTTGTTGGCTTTCTCATAGAATCTGCGCTTTGACCATGCCAACTCCTTCTCGGCCTGAGAGGTCAGGACCAGGTTAAGTTTAATTTTAGTGTCGCTCAGTTCTTTCCAAACCAAATTATCCTTGTGCGTTTTGTGTTGAGCAGTGAGATGTGCCAATTTCTCACGTAGCTCTTTTACTCTCGCCTCTTTTGCTCTCTTTCTTTTTCCTGCTATGGTCATCAACACCCCTCTCATGGTAGCCTTATGAGCCTCCCAGAGCGTGGATTGAGCCGACACACTGCCTTTGTTGTCCTTAAAATATTCTTGGATTCGCTCACCAATCTCTTTTGCAGTTACGGGGCATTTAAGGAGGAGTTCGTTGAGCTTCCAGTTTGCTCCCGGTCTGTCTAAGGCGTCTAATGTGCACCGCAGCTCTACCGGTGCATGGTCGGACCACGAGATTCCATGTATCTGCGTGTGCCCTACCACTGGGACCACTCTATTGGACACCAGGAGGTAATCTATCCGACTGTAGCGATTGTGTGGGTGGGAGTAAAAGGTATATTCCCGTGCATTAGGATGTTGTTCCCGCCAGATATCAATTAGCTGACAATCTTGCATACCCTTATGTATGGTTAGTACGTCCTGTTTGTGGGATAGGTTAGGTCTCGTACATCTGTCCAGGTCAGAGTCTAGTGTGCGGTTAAGGTCGCCTGCTATGAAGATATGTCCCTTTGCGACAGTGTGTAGTTTATTAAAGAACTGTGTAAAGAATGTAGCGCTCGTCTCGCATGGGGCGTAGACTGACACCAATGTCAGAGGTTGACTCTGTATCATCCCCGTAAGGATGATATAACGACCTTCCGGGTCCGTATATTGTTTATTTATATCTAACGCCAGTTTATTGTGTACTAAGATAGCCACTCCTCTTTTCTTTGCCTTGTTAGAGGCCAGGTAAAAAGTTCTGTAATTTTTGTCTAGATATTTCGGGTGATTGGAGTGTGAAAAGTGGGTTTCTTGTAGAAAAAGTATATCGGCTTTCATGCGGCTATATTCTTTAAATGCGATTCTACGTTTAACCGGGCTGTTAAACCCTTTGACATTGTGTGTAATCATTATTAGTTCATTACTCATCCTTGTCTGCAGAAGAGGTGTGCTCCAATGGCGAGGTCATCTGGGCCGTTCGTTGGTCCGCCTACTCCAAGAACTTCAGGGGATCTGTAGTTCTCCATCTTCCTGTAGGTTGGTGCACTATGGGGGGGAAGATACATGAGGGGAGGGGGGGAACATCCAGACAGACATAAACAACACATATAAACAGTGGTCTCAGAGCCTCGGTACCCGTACCCCGGCTGTGAGACCATCGCCCTTGGGTACTCAGTGTAGGCGGCCAGGTACTCCCTCCCTCCCTGCCCCCCTCCCTCCCTCACTGGAATCCCCTCCCAAGAGACTTTGCCGGTCATTGGGGTTGGTGTCCTTTCCCGCTCCGGCTGTCGGTCCATGCAGGAACAAAAGCAGGCTCGAACCCCGCTATCCGGCCTCCCTCCTATAAACTCTTCAAACAACAACTAGCAAACAATGCTTTCCTATGATCATTCCTTTGCCCTGCGTACTCCACTTTACGGTAACCTGCCTCTCCCCCTAGTAATACATTATCCTTGTACCCCTAATTGGAGCTAATAATCCCGCCTCTGTGTCTCTGTGTGGCGCCTCCGGCCTTTGCTTGGCCTGGACCCATGTATCCCTCCACTTTCAGTGGCTGTTGACCTCAATGAGCGGGACCACCATATACAGAGATAAACCGACCGCCCCGGAATCGAGCCTATATTGGTTACCTGGGGCCTTTTGATCTACTTCAGGTTCTCGCTCCCTCCCTTCTATCTTCTTGTGTGTGTATTACCTTCTCACCTCTATCTTTCTCTTATTTAACCACTTCCCCGTCTCTGATCCCTCTCCAACATTTCCAGAACTTCTTCTCTTAAGCTAACCTTCTCTTACCTTCCACTATTTCACATCCCCCTCCTTTCCCGATAACCTACCTACTCCTCTCTACTTCACCTCCCTACTCCTCCCCTCTCCGCTCCCTCCTCCAACCCATCTACCTACTACTTCCCTCCTTCTAGCCACCTACCCTAAACCACCTACTTAATCTACTTACCCTATCCTATCTCGCCCTATTACACGTCCCCCTCCTTCCTTTCCACCTCACTTTCCCCTCTCTCCCCTCTATTACCCACCCTATCTGCGCTACCCGTGCCCCTCTTATCTGTTTCTCCGGCTGACTGAGCTCTCTCCCCACTGCCCCCCTCAGCTCCGTAATGAATCACATCCACCAGAGATTCTTTTATTGTCCGCCGGTGCAGTCCATGTCGATCCCTGCGTGGTGCTCCGTCGCCGTCTCTTTCCGGCTTCCTGGTCTGTGTGCAGGTGTCTGGGATCTCCGCTGCTCCCGGTGGTCCTTGCCTCTCAATGTCGGCTCCCTCACTCGCCGGCGCTTGCTTCCGGCTCCTCAAGATGACGTCGCGGCCAGGATCTCCTCTGCTCCTCGCCACCTCCAAGATGGCCGCTCCGGGTCCCGCCCCTTCCGGTGACGTATTTCCTCTGGACGCCATTTTGGATTTGACAACTCACCGACGCGGACGCATCATCTACTTGGCTTCCCGCTCACCTCGATCTTCCCGCCTTCCTGGTTCTGCGTTCCATGGTGCCTGCGCTATCTCCGCCATCTTGGGTGCCCTGCCATCTCCACGAGGTAAGTCCAAAAGAGTTTTTTAACAGGTGCCCGACATCCCGGGTATGCGGCATACACCAGCTCCGGTAGGGGGGGGGGTGCAAGGTCCATTAGTCCAGGGCAAAGGTATATATTTCTTGACTTTTTGAACATTAAACTGACAACTTTATTAAAGCACAAACTGTGGTGAAACATAGTAAGTATACGTTTCCTCATCCTAGAGTGGCCCCTTCATCAGCTGTGCTTCCGACTGTGGTCCAGGATGGTCCCGGGGCCGGCTCTTCCGTCTCGGAGGCCGTGGGGGTCAGCCGCAGCCCCAGCTTCTTAAGGAACGCCTCACCTTCTCCAGGGGCTTTCATACTGATTGGGCGTCCATTTTTAATCACCATCAGCCCGAAGGGAAACAGCCAACGGTAGCGGATGGCCTTATCCCTGAGGCATTTAGTTATGGGCCACAGCTCTCTTCTTCGGGCTAATGTAATTGGGGCAATGTCCTGGAATACTGCAATTTTGGTGCCCTCAAATTCTCTCAGGGGTGCATTCCTTGCGTGCTGCAGCACCGCTTCCCTGGTCTTATAGTGATGGAGCCGCACTATAATGTCCCGCGGTCGTTCTGTTGGTTGTGGTTTTGACCGGAGCGCCCGATGGCATCTATCCATTCCCAGTTTATCTTGCGGGGAATCCGGGCACATATGGGCGAGCCACCGCGCCACGAACTCCTCACAGTCTCCCACAGTCTCTGGGACGCCCCGTAGGCGGATATTATTGCGTCGGTCGCGGTTTTCTGCGTCTTCTTGTCTGTCTTTTAATTCGTTAATTTGCGCCTGCAGGTCCGCTGTCCTTTTTGTATTGCGCAGGCCCACCTTGGCGTTAGCATCCACCTTCACTTCAAGCTCCTGCGTTCTTGCCCCCAGGCTCCCTACCTCCTTTCCCAGGGCTCTAATTTCAGCCTGCAACATGGATTTTAAGTCTGTATATAGTCTTTCAAAATCGCAGCGTCTTACCGGCAGAAGACCCTGATCCTCCCCTGTATCCCCCTCCTCCTCCGATTCTGATCCAGTGCGGGAGGTGGGTGCCATTGCCGCCGTGGCCCTGCTCGGTTTAGCTCTGCCAAAATACTCTGGGAGCCCCTTCTTTTTAGGGGTTTTAGCTATCTTTTTTGACATCCTGGATGTTTAGTTAGTATAAGGTGGTGTTTTTAGTCAAGTCTTGCCAGTTTTGCTATTCGTTTTTTTTTAAAAACAGGGAGTGAGGCACAGAGCTCTCAGTTCAAGCTTCCATGCTCCTTGCTTCCCAGCATCTGGTTTTTTTTTTTTTTTTTTTTTTTTTTTTTTTAAATATAATTTTATGTAGTTTTCACCTACATTATGCACATAATATTTTTATACAATCTGTTACATACCTTTTCTAAAGGCCAAGCAACTCACTCACATTATACCTGCCCATACAGATGCATGCACATGTTTCAACCATGTATGTATGTATGCATGTATGTCTTTATTTATATAGCGTGTTGCAGGGTACATGCAACTACACACGCGGGTTCTTTGGATAAGGCTTATTTATTTGAGCCTTAAACCATACATCACACCAAAAACAAATAGCTTCTCATCAGAAAACAAAAGAAAAAAAGCTTTTTCTTCAGCAGAAAAACAAGGTATCTTCTTTTTAGCAGACAGAGCAAAATAGGTTCTCTTTAGCAGACAAAACAAAAATAAGGGAGCTACTCTTTTGTATGCAGGAGACAGACAGTTCATCACATAAGTACTTTGCAACACAGACCTTACAGCAGTAATCTCTTCAGCACTTTCAGTCCTATCTCCTCACCAGGCAGCCAGGTGTGCACATCCTGGGGTTTTTAACACACCTTGATTAGGCAGCTGGGATTCAACTAATTGCCATGAGCTTCCCAGCTGAAGTTAACCTCATCACTGCAGACTAAACATATGTCTGCCAGGCATATAGCTAGTGTCTTTTATTTACCCTGTCACATAGCGCTATTAGTGTACATAGCGCGTCACATTAGTAATACACGTGCCAATCATATAAATAACAAATAATACAAATAACAGATCATGGGAATAAGTGCTTCAGTCATAAAAGTAACATTTCGTAAGAGGAGTCCCTGCTCCGCGGAGCTAACAATCTAATTTGTATATTACCATATACATACATACATATTTGAAAAGGAAAGTCACAATTAGGATAATCAGCTTGCAGCAGTAGGAGCACTCCTCAAGATACTCCTATGAAAGAAAAACTCCCAAGGGAGTTTTTTAAAAGACAAAACAAACACACACAAGCGCACAACAGATTAGTAAAAAGTGTATCACAAAATGTAATAAAGGTCAATGTGACCAAAAGACAATAATCAATAAATGAAATGTACAAAACAAAAACACATAAAAATACACATATGAAGCATATACTATGTATGGTAAATCACACCCTATAAATGCTAAATCAAAACATAACTTCAGTGAAGTAAACAACTAGATGAGTTAAAAATACATCCACTGAGGATGTCTAATGACTCCTAGAAGGAACAAACCCAATTGAGGGGAACAAAACTGACCGCAAGAAGTGGCAGCAGGGGCTTAGTGTGGACGCAATTATTTGAAAAGCACTTATTTGTAGAGAAATAAATTTCTCCACTAATGCCAAGGTTAGGGAGTCTCTAGTGTCACACTATAAAACTTTTTTTTAAGTATAAGATTTCTGAAAGGAGTGTTTGGGTGAATTTCTGTATGTGACTGTGTGCAGCAGAGCAGGTATACATTGTGTGTGACTGTGTGACTTAGTAAGCCTGCGTGTGACTAATATTGTTCCCTTGAGCATTCAAAACTGAGAGTAGGTGGTAAGGTTCCATTTCCAGATGGTCACCTGCAAACTTGAACCTGGAAAAAAGCTGTAAACCACATGCATAGTATGTATTTGAGGACAAAATATCTCAAAAGTTGTAAAATATAGCAAACTAGCTGATATACCCGGCGTTGCCCGTGATTTACCCCCCTTCACAGCTGGTTAGCCCCCACGTTCACAACTCCGTTCCCCTTCACAGCTCCGTCCCCCCCCCCCTCTTCACAGCTCCGTCCCCCCCCCTCTTCACAGCTCCGTTCCCCCCCCCTCCGTCACAGCTGCGGTCTCCCCTCCCTGCACCCCACATCACTCTACTCCCCCCCTGGCCCTCACATTACTGTCCCCCGCCTTGCACGTCACATAACTCTCCCCCCCTGCATGTCACATAACTCTCCCCCCCTTGCACCTCACATCACTCTCTCCCCCCCTTGCACCTCACATAACTCTCCCCCCCCCTTGCACCTCACATCACTCTCCCCCCCCTTGCACCTCACATCACTCTCCCCCCCTTGCAACTCACATCACTCTCCCCCCCTTGCACCTCACATCACTCTCCCCCCCTTGCATCTCACATCACTCTCCCCCCCTTGCAACTCACATCTCTCTCCCCCCCTTGCACCTCACATCACTCTCCCCCCCTTGCACCTCACATTACTTTCCCCCCCTGCATCACTCCACGGCCCCCACCACACAGACTGTCTCCCATACACACACACACACACACACACAGGAGTAATGTAACGGATCGGGGGACACGCGCCTCTCAGCGGGCCCCCGTCACCTCAGGCCCCACGGCGGCTCTCTGCCGCGGTTCCCCACTCCCTCGGCTTCTTTTCTGTCCCGCTCCCATGCCGAGACGTTCCTCCGCAGCGCACGCCGCATCCTCACGCACGCGACCGGGGCGGCAGAGTGCGCGCGCACCCGATCTTACCAGCCCTCCCGTGCCGCTGGCTCCGCCCCCCATCGGCTGCAGGCGATTGCCATGAATCACTGCCCTGTCTCCCTCCATGCTCACCTGGACCTATCCCTGCAATCACCCAGACAGGCCTCCTCTCCACCCCTTGCTACCATTGGCCCTCCTTCCTTTATAACCCCAGTCTGCCCTCTCCTTCCTCGCTCTGCATAGCTTCTCTGTGACTCCTGTGTGCAGTGTCTATGCCAAGCTCTGTTCTCTGTTCCAGCTCTTGGACCTGTCCGTGCCCCTGTTTGGATTCCTTTGCATTGATCTCGGCTTTATTTGACTACGTGTACCTCGCTACCCCTGGACTCTGCTTTGGACCTCGCTACGCTGCTTTCTCCTGCCCTTGACCCACGGCTCTTGGACATTAACCCTCCGACTTATGGCACCCCGGACTCAGCAAGTATATCGTTAACCCTTTCTCACCAGGCCCGGCAGCGCATCTTACCACACTCCGGGCACGTCCTCACTGCTGTGGGTGCGTGTTATACCCTTACCCACCTCAGTACTGGGGACTGGCCAGGTCTGCGGGCATACAAGCGTTACATTATGCAGAGCCCAACAAACGCAGACCCCCTGAGGTGGGCCAAGGTGTCACCATGGATCACTGGCAATTTTTAAGCGGCCAAGTTACCGCTGTGGCGCAAGAACTTTCTAAACTCTCCCTTTGGGAATCTCCAGCTGCACCGTCCCCTCCTGCCCCAGTACCTATGGGCAACTTGGAACCACGTATTCCACCTTACAACCGGTATGCCGGAGACCCCCTTACTTGGCGGGGATTCTTGAACCAATGTGACGTCCAGTTCGAAATGTCCCCATCTCGGTTACTTTCAGGTCGTTCTAAAGTGGCCTAAAGTGGCCTAGGAGATCCGCACCATCGCTGCAGAAACCCAGTGGAACGATGAGGCTCTCGCCGCGGCATACTGGCAGGGTTTGTCCGAATCCCTCAAGGATGACCTCGCAGCTCATGTTCGTCCCTCATCTCTAGAGGATCTCATTGCCCTCAGCATCCGGATGGACCAGCGCATTCAAGAGCGACGCCACGAGCGCCAGCGCCCCGGTTTACTGTCGCTCTTGCCTGTTTCTCCTAGGTCTCCACCCTTGGCTCTTCCTGCGTTGGACGCCCCCGAACTGATGCAAATCGGTATCCAACAGCTTCGGACTGCTGAGAGAACACGCCGCTGAGATGAGGGTCTCTGCTACTACTGCGTCTCCCCGGAACACCAACTACGTCACTGTTGCTTGAAACCGGGAAACGAGAACGCCCAGTAAAGGTAGAGGGGCTTCTACTGGGTACCATTTCTCCTTGCCCCTCTTCCCCCAAAGAGCTACCGAAGAGAATGCTTCTCCCCATAACTCTTGAGGGTCCTAATGTTAAGGTAGAGGTTGAAGCCTTCATCGACTCCGGTTCTGATGGCAACTTTTTGGATCACGACTATGCCTGCAACAACCAAATCCCATTAGTCAAGAAGAAGTCACCCATCGGCCTGGAGGCTATCGACGGCCGACCGCTCCAACCAGCCTTCATTATTTGGGAATCTATTCCCCTCACCCTGACCACCGCGGATGGTCATACTGAAGTCATCATCTTCGATGTTTTTCACTCTCCTACTGTCCAGGTCGTTTTGGGTTTGCTGTGGCTCCAGCTTCACAACCCGCGTGTTGATTGGACCAACGAACTACCGATCCAGTGGGCTCCTACCTTGGAGAAGACGGTCACTCCTCCCGTTACCATTCTCGCTGGTCTCGACACCACTTCTCCTTCTCTCTCTACCCTGCCGGAGGTATATCAAGACTTTTCGGATGTCTTTAACAAGACTCAGGCTGAAGTTCTACCACCTCATCGGTCGTACGACTGCCCCATCGAATTAATTCCTGGAACCACACTCCCCAAGTCTAAGTCGTAACCCTTATCTGTGCCAGAGACCGAGGCTATGGCGACCTACATCCAGGAGAATCTTAAGAAAGGGTTTATTCGGAATTCCACCTCCCCCGCCGGGGCAGGTTTCTTCTTCATGAAAAAGAAGGATGGCTCTTTAAGACCCTGTATCGACTTTCGTGGGCTTAACAAGATTACAGTTAAAAACCGGTACCCTCTTCCTCTAATTTCGGAACTCTTTGACCGGCTCCAGGGAGCCTCTATATTTTCCAAACTCGACCTGAGAGGAGCCTACAATCTTATCCGAATACGAGACGGTGACAAATGGAAAACTGCATTTAACACGCGTTCGGGTCATTATGAATACCTAGTGATGCCGTTCGGCCTCTGCAATGCCCCTGCCGTCTTCCAAGAATTTATGAATGATATCTTCCGGGACATTCTGGGAATTGTCGTCATCGTATACTTAGACGATATCCTCATTTTCTCCAAGAACCTGGAAGAACACATTCGTCACACCAAGGTGGTTCTCTCTCGGCTTCGTGCTAATAGCCTCTATGTGAAGATGGAGAAATGTCTCTTCCACCAATCTTCCACAGCCTTCCTTGGCTATATAATCTCCAATAAAGGTTTCACCATGGATCCTGAGAAATTGAAGTCTGTTCTGGATTGGCCGTTGCCGAATTCCCTAAAAGCCGTTCAGCGTTTCCTTGGCTTTTCTAACTACTATCGAAAATTCATCCATAATTTCTCCACTATCGCTTTACCCATTACTGCTCTGACCAAAAAAGGTGCTGATCCGACAGCATGGTCCTTTGAAGCCATCAAAGCTTTCGAGTTCCTAAAAAGAGCTTTCGTCTCCGCCCCCATCCTTCGGCATCCGGATACATCCCTTCCTTTCACCCTGGAGGTAGACGCTTCTGATGTGGGAGCTGGGGCAGTACTCTCACAAAGATTTTCTCCACAAGAAAGACTCTATCCGTGTGGATTCTTTTCCAGGAAATTCTCTTCGGCCGAGAGAAATTATAATGTCGGAAACCGTGAACTTTTGGCAATCAAATTAGCCCTGCAAGAATGGAGACATCTCCTCGAGGGTACCAAAGAGCCAGTAGCTATTCTCACCGATCACAAAAACTTATTATACATTGAGGGGGCTCGTCGTCTGGGATCCCGTCAAGCACATTGGGCACTGTTTTTCTCTCGTTTCAATTACACAATTTCATATACAGTATTCCAGGTACCAAGAATATCAAGGCCGATGCTCTTTCTCGCCAATTCTCTACGGAGGAAGGATCTGACGAATCTTCAGAGACGTTTCTCCCCGCAAAGTATATTATTTCTGCCAATTATTTTGATATCCTGGATGAGATCAATAAAGCCCAGGCTCATATCCCTAAGAGATTTAAGGTGCCAGAAGGACGTCTGTACGCTGCTCCACATTTTCGCCACAAGATCCTAGAGTGGGGGCATTCTCCTAGATGTGCTGGTCATCCAGGCTTCAAGAGGACAGTGGATCTTCTTAAACTGACCTTTTGGTGGCCTAAAATGAACAAAGACATTTTTGATTTCACCAGAGCTTGTCCAGTCTGTGCTCAGAGCAAGTCCGCCCGACACAAACCTTCTGGTCTCCTCCTGCCTCTTCATATTCGGAACGGCCTTGGAAGCATATTTCCATGGACTTTATTGTGGAACTTCCAAATTCTAAGGGGATGAATACGATCCTTGTGGTAGTGGACAGGTTTTCCAAGCACACACACTTTATACCCCTCAAGGGTCTCCCCAATTCAGCTACCTTGGCTGACATTTTTTCTAAAGAAATGTTCAGGTTACACGGCGTGCCACTTTCTATTGTTTCAGACAGAGGTACTCAATTCATCTCTAAGTTTTGGCGAGCGTTCTCTCAAAGACTTGGCATTTCCCTCCTCTTCTCCTCGGATTACCACCCGCAGACCAACGGCAAGACGGAGAGAATTAATCAGACCTTGGAGCAGTATCTCAGATGCTTTGTGTCAGAATCTTAAGACAATTAGGTGGACCTATTACCCTGGGCGGAGTTCGCTATTAATTCGCTGAAGAATGAGTCCACGCAAGAGTCGCCTTTCTTCATTAACTATGGGTTCCATCCCAGCAGCCTTCCCCTCTCCTCGTCCACGTCTCCAAGCTACAAAATTCTTGGAAAAAGATTCAAAGAGCCTTGCAAGGGTCCGTCCAAAAACAAAAGATGCAAGCAGATCGGCCATGTCAGGGGGGCCCAGAATACAAACCTGGAGACAGAGTTTAGCTATCTTAAAAAATATCAAGCTCAAAACCCTTCCCAGAAGCTGGCTCCTAGATTCTTGGGTCCCTTCAAGGTCCTCGAACGGATCAACCCGGTAACGTATCGACTTTCGCTTCCTCCCACCATGAAGATACCCTCTGTGTTTCACGTGTCCCTTCTGAAACCATTTGTCCAAAAAGTACATTTTCCGGACTGTCCTCGGAGACCCAATCCCGTCATAATACAAGGACAACAGGAATTCGAAGTCCATTCCATTCTTGATTCACGTTGGTCCAGGGGCAGACTTCAGTTCCTCGTTCATTGGAAGGGATATGGCCCTGAGGAACGCTCCTGGGTACCTTGTCATCATATTCATGCTCCAGCTCTTCTCAAACAATTTCGTCGGAAATTTCCTCACAAACCTTGGGAGGATCGTCCGGAGTCCGATCCTCAAGGGGGTGGGGGTACTGTAACGGATCGGGGGACACGCACCTCTCAGCGGGTCCCCGTCACCTCGGGCCCCACAGGCGTTACAAGTAAGAGGCGCAACTTTGGAGGTGAGTGCCGGTGGGGAGTGGAGTGGAGTGGGAAGGGAGCGCCGAGGGGCAACGGATGCGCCGGGAGGAAAGGGAGCGCGGTGGAGCAGCGCGGCCCCACAACGCGCGTGAAGTGTATGAGGCGGGCAGAGGGTGTCAGGCGGCAGGGCGGGTTGAGGTGTAGAGTGGCGGGTGGATGGTACCTGGAGGCTCAGGCACGGCGTGTGGCTCTTGGTCACAGGGTGGCACACAGTGTCGGGAGGACGGCGGCGCTGGGGCAGTGAGGTGTTGTCTGGTGCGTGGCTGCCGTGGCAGCCAGCCGCAGCCAACAGAGTTGGGATGACGTCAGGGCGGGTGGGCGGTGAGGTGTGCGGAGAGGAGTAGCAGTGATGAAATGGAGGAGTAGGAGGCAGTGTCCTGGCAGTCACCAAATGGAGAGTGAGGAGAGTGAGTCCAAGAGGTGCACGCGGTGTGAGGGTGGTGTGACTGTCACACCCTGCGTAGGTGTGGTTGTGACGTTCGGCCACCCCGCAGGCCAATGAGGTGTTCCCCGCTGCCGACCAATCACAGAGGGCACAAACAGACATCCAAACATTATTTCAGTCTTTATATATATATATATATATATATATATATATATACAGTGGTCGACAAATCACCAAAAAATCTACTCGCCACACAAAAAAAATCTACTCGCCACCTAGTACCAAACGTGTGCTGCTTGGGCCAATAGGAGCTCGCCACGATGTTAAATCCACTCGCCCGGGGCGAGCAAATGTATAGGTTTGTCGAACACTGTATATATATATATATATATATATAGACTAGCTGATATACCCGGGAATGCAGGGGCGTGAAGGGCGGGGAGCGTGAAAGGCAGGGGGGGGGGGGCGTGAAAGGCAGGGAGGGGCGTGAAAGGCAGGGGGGCTGGGGGCGTGAAAGGCAGGGAGGGGCGGGGGGGCGTGAAAGGCAGGGAGGGGCGGGGGGGGCGTGAAAGGCAGGGAGGGGCGGGGGGACGTGAAAGGCAGGGAGGGGCGGGTGGCGTGAAAGGCAGGGAGGGGGATGAAATGCAGGAAGGGGAGGGCGTGAAAGGCATGGCGGGGGGCGTGAAAGTCAGGGAGGGAGGGCGTGAAAGTCAGGGAGGGGGGGTGTGAAAGTCAGGGAGGGGGGGCGTGAATGTCAGGGAGGGGGGGCGTGAATGTCAGGGAGGGGGGGCGTGAATGTCAGGGAGGGGGGGCGTGAAAGTCAGGGAGGGGGGGCGTGAAAGTCAGGGAGGGAGGGGCGTGAAAGTCAGAGAGGGGGGGCGTGAAAGTCAGGGAGGGGGGCGTGAAAGTCAGGGAGGGGGGGCGTGAAAGAGTGAAAGGCAGGGGGGGGCGTGAAAGGGAGGGGGGTTGCTTGAAAGGCAGGGAGGGGGGGTTGCGTGAAAGGCAGGGAGGGGGGGCTTGCGTGAAAGGCAGGGAGGGGGGTTACGGGAAAGGCAGGGAGGTGGGGGGGTTGCGTGAAAGGCAGGGAGGGGGGGGTTGCGTGAAAGGCAGGGAGCGGGGGGGTTGCGTGAAAGGCAGGGAGCGGGGGGGTTGCGTGAAAGGCAGGGAGGGGGGGTTGCGTGAAAGGCAGGGAGGGGGGGATGCCTGAAAGGCAGGGAGGGGGGGATGCCTGAAAGGCAGGGAGGGGGGATGCGTGAAAGGCAGGGAGGGGGGGTTGCGTGAAAGGCAGGGAGGGGGGGGTTGCGTGAAAGGCAGGGAGGTGGGGGGGTTGCGTGAAAAGCAGGGAGGGGGGGTTGCGTGAAAGGGAGGGGGGGGGTTGCGTGAAAGGCAGGGATCCCTCCCCCTGCCTTTCTTCACCTGGCAGCTTGCCGTACTCCTCCTCGGGCTGCCACTGGGTCTCTCCCCCCTCCTGGCTCCCGGTGGCACAGAGGAGCTAGTGCGTGGCCCCACCTCCCTGCCGGCCTCCTCCTCCCTGCCGGCCTCCTCCTCCCTGCCGGCCTCCTCCTCCACCTCGTGCTCCTCGGCGGTGTCCGTTCTCGCCGGATGATGAGCCGGGGTAGCGGCTTGTGGGAGGGGGTAGCGGCGTGGGGGGGGGGGGGGTAGTGGCGTGTTGGGGGGTGGGGTGAGGGGTGAGCCGGAGAGAGCATACCCCGGGGGTTGGGGGGAAGTGGGAGAGCGCCGGAGAGTGGGCTCGCGGCAGAAGCGCACGCATCTCACCCCCCGGCCACACATCTCCCTCCCCGGCCACGCATCTCCCTCCCCGGCCACGCATCTCCCTCCCCTCTGGCTGCAGGGAGAGTCGGAGAGAGCCGGAGGAGCGATCTCGGGGATGGGGAGCGTGCTTTGGCGGGGGGGGGCCAAGAGCCCACCCCCCTCGGAGCTCTTGGGGGGCTGGAGTCGCTGGCAGTGAATGCGGCCATTGTGTAGCGGGCGTTAAGTAGCGGAGCGGCGGTGAAGGGCGGGAAGTAGCGGAGGTGAAGGGCTGTAAGTAGCGGAGCAGCGTTGGGCGGATAAGTGGGGGTGCTGGAGCGGTGGCGTGGCCGTGAAGCCGCCCATTGCGTAGCGGGCAGGAAGTAGCAGAACGGGCGGGAAGGAGCGGGAAGGCTGATTTGGTGGTCGGGTAAGAGGGGGGGCTGAAATAATCTGTATTGCATGCGTGACATTTAAATGTACGTAGGGTGTAAAGGAAAGTGTTGATTATAAATGTAGTTTGTGTTTAATGCGACCATAGTTAGATGTACATGAAATTGTCAATGCGGCCATTGGAGAGGGTGATGATGATGTGGGCAAATAATAATTGTGACGGGAATGCGGCCATTTTATGAGAGATTTATATTGTAGGTGGATATTAAATATGTTACATTGATTAAGTAAGTGGTAAAAGTGGTAATTTTTTGACAGCGGCCGTGTGGAGGTGTGCGTGAAGGCGGCCATTGATGTGTGGTGAAGGTGGTAGTGAAGGCGTGCGGAGCGGTTGTGGGCTGGTGATGTTTGGGAAGGGGCAAGTGATGGTTGTGAACTTGCGGAGCGGGCCTTAAGGTGGCGGAGTGCTCGGTAAGGCAAAGTGAATGATTTGTAAGCAGGTGCGTGCTAAGAGCGGATGACGACATGACAGTAGCGTGGGGTAGTGTTGATGTGGTAATTTGTGAGACCGTGGACAGGTAAGAGGAGTGGTGGACATCAGAGAGTGTGTTAAACTTTCCAAGGTGTCAGCAGGGAAAGAGTGTACCAAGGTGTTTGTCTGAGTCCGCAGGGGTGATTCAACAGGGAGAGAGTGTGTCCATGATGTCAGCGTACCTCTTGGCCAATGAGACCTGTGGGGGAGGCGGGGCATGGGTGGGCGGACCGACGGACCAATGAGATTCCCCACATCTACTAACAATCTCATGCAAAGAATCTGTGGATGGCGGTGCATCTGCCTGGAAAAAATAGCGTAGGACCAAACTTGCAGGAACTGGGTACAAAAGAAATTTATTGGTACATAAAAAAACAGCAACACTGACGCGTTTCAGCCGCACCGGGGCGGCTGAAACGCGTCAGAGTTGCTGTTGCTGTTTTTTTATGTACCAATAAATTTCTTTTGTACCCAGTTCCTGCAAGTGTGGTCCTACGCTATTTTTTCCAGGCAGATGCACCGCCATCCACGAATTCTTTGCATTGCATACCACTTCGGTAGGAGCACGCCCCACGGCACCTGGATCTTCAGTGATTTGTGAGTTATTCCTGCTTTATTCACTTTGTACCAGTGTACCTCAGCCAGTGACACCCATACAAAATCTACCTCTTACAAAGGTTAGTGGGAGTCCACACAGAGTGGCTTGATATAGGTTTGGTTATGGATTACAACGCTGTGTGTATTTGGAAAGACATTTGATTATACATTATTGATACATGGACGTTCCTTGTGAGCATTGCATAGGAGTTTGAACTCCTATTCTTTCACCTTTACTAACAATCTCATACTTTTCAGTTTTATTATATATAGATTGCCATTTGTAAAAAGCACAATATGAGTAAACACATTTTGTACTTTATTTCACCTCTTGAATCTGAAAATTGAGATATATATATATAATATAATATATATAATTCCTAAACCCTTTCTTCAATTTGGATGTGAATACCCTCAAATTAAAGCTGATAGACTGCACTTTAATCCCATATTCATTATTTAACTGTAACTGGAATTTATTTTGGTACACAGCCGAAATAATAAAACTTGTATCAGTGTCCAATTATTTCCGGACCTAACTGTGTGTGTGTGTATAATATATATATATATATATATATATATATATATATATATATATATATATATATATATATATATATATATATTCCTGTATATTCATTTGCATGTCTTAGACTGGTCTGCAACCCTGTCTTTCACCATTATCACCCAGCACACAGCACTTCCACTGCAGCAAGGGATTCTGGGAAATGACATGCAAATGAGAACACAGTGCCACCTTTTATCTCAAGCTCACATTACATGAGCAACCCTTAGCCAATGCATGCTGCTTTAGACACAGCTTTTAAGCAAGGGCTTGGGAGATGCAAAGCCAGTAAACCCACTCACAGACATGTTTCAACCTTTATGGGTATCATCAGTGTGAGGTTGGTTGCTGGCATTTGCTCAAATGAGATAAGAGTCGGTAATCACCACACATACAGGAATATTTACAGTTGCTTTATGCTTTACTGTGGAGGGTTTTTGTCACTTTTTTACCCACCATAACCTTAATAAGTGTGGTGATTACCAACTCTTATCTCATTTGAGCAAATGCCAGCAACCAACCTCACACTGATGATACCCATCAAGTTTGAAACATGAGTAAGTGACGTCAGTCATGAAACGCATAGGTTCAAAGGTCACGGTGCCTTGGAGTAACACTGGTTGTGAGAAGTGTCAGTCAAGTGAAGAAGGAAGCAGCATCATTGAAGCTGCAGTGCTGGCAAGCAGGAGAGTGTGGAGTTCCCTTACTCGGCGTCCATCTTGGAGAGTGTTTTGAAGCTAGAGGGAAAGATACTACACATCAGGGAGCCCGTGAGGACCCCCACTGCTGCAGGCGTCTGCCCCACTTGGTTACACATGCTTGTTATTCCAGTCCTGCTGTAAGTAGGGTTTTGGGTTTTAACCCCTTGATGACCCGCTGCAGCAGGCTCCGTTTGTTTTATTAAATAGTTATTTTTCTTTCAGCTTGATTGTTTTATGTTTGTCTTCTGTTAAGTGTTTCATGTTGTTTGTCCCATTTTAACATTACGTATTACACTATTATTTTTCTTTGTTTCTGTCCCTATGTCACGGACCCCC
>NC_134483.1:253604270-253661770 GCF_040206685.1 Ascaphus truei
CCCAGCACCCCCTCCCCCCCACCCCCCCAGGAGGGGGAAAGCCGTCGCAGGCCGTGTGTTGTGCAGGCCTGATCTACAGCATAAGCCCCAATTTCTATACCTTTTGCATCACCAATCGCGATGGTGGATGTGATGTCATAATAGCATCTCCGACTTTGTGTCTCCACTTTTGTTTCCGCCCATTCTGAATGCAGGACAGAGCGCGCTTTTATTTAATAGGAAGGTTTCTGGTCAAAGATCATCCATTTTATATCCACTTGCAATAATATAAATGCTCAGCTAAAAGCTTTCTGGGTCTTAACCTTCCTTCATGTTCTCTCGGATATACAAAAATGAATATCATCTGTTTATTTATATCTCAGGTTAAAGTTACAGTTCAAACGGAGGGGCAGTTCTGCCAAATATGACTCATTTTGAAAGTGAGCTCCATGTGAAGCCCTTTAATGCAAATTGCCAACCTTATTTGTGTTTTCCACTGTTTTTATAAAAAAAATATTATTTAAAAGGGCCCAGAGCCTGCAGCAGTGTATTCGCATGGCAAATACGGTTGTTTGTTTATATGTTCAACACTCAACAGGCAGCACAGAACTATTTTGCATTCAGATTTAAGGAGCTTATCTGAAAACTCTTATCTTAATCTTCACAGATAAAGTTCTTTGGGGTCTACTGTCACTAAATGAGAGGGGCTTATCAGCAATATTTTAGGAATAAAAGACACTGTTTAATAAATCAGTCAGTAGGGAAAAAAGGAGAGGGGAGAACAGGTACTGTGCCATATTGTGAAGAAATTCTTAAATATATGCTGTAGTAACTGCCCCTGTCAACTGCCATAATGCTGAAATCGGCACAATCGCAGTTGAATGAATAGCCCTCAAAGTTGTATTCGGTCTACAAATTCTAGATCGCTCTGTGAAGTTACTGCTGGTTGGGTTTAAAAAGGGGTCTATTTTTAAAGACTAATAAGATTCTCCTGTTTTTAGATGGTATCATGGAGCGATCAGCCGGACAGATGCAGAGAACTTGCTGAGGCTGTGCAAAGAATGCAGCTACCTTGTGAGAAATAGTCAGACGAGCAAGCACGACTATTCCTTGTCATTGAAGTGAGTATTTATTTAGAAAATATTTTACCAGGAAGTAATACATTGAGAGTGACCTCTCGTTTTCAAGTATGTCCTGGGCACAGAGTTAAGACAAATAATACATGGTTACAAATACAGTTATATAAATGAACAGGGTATACATTATATACAAGACATTGCATTCACAGTTAAAGAAAATATATATTATGGGCGTATGAAACAGTTACAGTAGTTTTTAATGAACGCATCATTTCCCCTCGGTTATTTGGTTTGAGTTTCCAACAATGTGCTTTTTCAGCAGTGCTCGCTTCACATATAGCAGTTGTGTTGAGATGTATAATGTAAAGCAACATTACGCAAAGGTCATTTTATTGATGGCCATCACTGGACCTGTGGGCTTTAGGTTTGTGCCTCTTGTATAGTTTGTGTGTATTCCAGTCAATGTAAGATTTCTGCTAATGAAGATGTGATTGGTAACTTCAGAGCTTAAAGAATAAGCTCTTAAGACATTTAGGGTTATATTCACCAAGCTACTACAGTATAAGGGGAATCGGAGATCAGTCTCATGTTAACTGCCATTCACGTCACTGGTAGTTAACGCGGGTTTGAGCTCCAATGACCCTTATTGGAGGTTGGTCTAATAGCTGCAACTTAGTCCTTGTCAAAATTGCCGGTTTATCAAATTTGATAAGAAGTCGTATTCTGTATCACAAACCACATTGTTTACTGCACGGTCTGTATTCTATTTTTGGTTTGAATTGGAATTAATATAAGTGCAAGTATTGGAAATAACTTAATTAAAGCAAATATTTCTGAAAATAATTTGAGTTGGTATTATATTTAGTGCTAAAGGTAAAAGAAAAATGTTTCACAACATAGTACTGTACTTCATATTTTGAGATAACAAATATGCTCATCAAATCAGTCGCATTTTACAGTTCTGTCATGACAAAATGAAATGGGTAATTGAAGCAATTCATTATTTGCACCCCTATGGTACCAAAATGTGACATTATATGTTAAGGTGCTTCCTTCATCAATAACATTAAAGAATAACTTGTTAATAATATTGTGTGAAATAGCAATTTTTTTTAGCTTAAGTTTAAACGGAGCATGCAAACTGCTAATAATGTCCAACCGTGCGATTTATAGCGTCTAAATAGTTGATTTGCAACCAGCAATATATAATAACTATATACAGTATACATATATGCTCCATATTTTGACAAAGAATATAGCTATAGAAGTATGAAACACCTAAACATTGCATTATTTCCCAAAGAGAGACCGTTTTCAATGATGTCCATTAACACTCCATGATAACCCATGTATTCATATTTTTAAATAAAAATTAAGCTCATACAGTGGAGGTTTAAATAGGCAGCTATTTGGGCCATGTGCCTTTGAATCAGGCATCCATTTGATGAGACAATTGGGCGGTGTCGGCTCCCTGTCCCTCAGCCACCAAAAAATAGATTGTAAGTTCTACGGGGCAGGGACTGCACAAATTATGTTTACAGCACTGTCTACAACATAGAAGAAAAAGTACATGCTCAGCAGAGCTGAAATTGGTTTTGTGGCTTGTAATGATGCAATTTTGCATCTATTGAGGCTACTGTATATCACAAGCCTTGAGGTGACGGAAAAAAAATTGGCACATTATTTGAAGTGGTTTTGCCTTTTGAGTTAGCGGTGCTACTAAAATCCAGCGAGTTTCCCAAAATTGCGAGTTTGAGCCATGTTTGTCATACCGCTCGGATTTGCAGGCCCGGAATGAAACCGCCTCCAAAAAAGTCTTACTCGCACGGTTTGTATATGTGAGAAGGGCTTACAGTATATGGGGGACACGCATATCCAAAGGAAAGAGGCTTTTTCTGCATGGATATGCACATCTCGCAGCGACTACAATATCACCCTATGTTGTTTAATCATACCCAGTGGTGGGATTCAGCCGGTTCGCACCAGTTCGTGCGAACCTGTTATTAAAATTTCACGAGTTCGCCAAACCGGTGCTTAATTCTCTTACCTATGGCAGCGGACGGGGGGCGGCGTCTACCAGCATCTTTTCCCTGCATATCTTCTCAATGTGACTGTGCGGCGTCAAATGGTGCCGCGTTGCCATGCCACCGGGAGCGCCACGTGATGTAACCGCATCACGTGCATGTCCGTTGCTATGGCAAAGAGAAGCTACGTGATGTCAAGACACAGCCATTTTGAGAAGCTATGCAGGGAAAGATGCTGGTAGACGCCGCCCGCCGCAGTAAGAACCAGTTATTAACATTTTTCAATCCCACCACTGATCATACCTATAAACTAATTGTCAGGATGGTGCGGTGCAGTCTGGGTTTTTAATTCATCCTGTAATTCGTAGCTCTGCTTTTCTGAATACGAAGAATAGGAGTAGAAACTCCAGAATGCTAATGAATTTGAGAGTTTAGCAGCTGGGAGTTTTATTGTGCTGAAACATATGACATTTGTAGACAGGTGCATTGCTTTGAACTTCAATGGTTCTAAAAATCTGTTCGTAACTTGCTCACCCATAGAAATTAAATTTAGTTCACAAAGTAAAATACAATTAATAGCTTGGTAGAGATAATAAACACTATGAAAATATGAATCAAACGTTTGCCAGTGGCAAAACTGGAGCAAAAAAGTAAAGAAATCCTTTAAATGATTTTTGTTTTTCTTTTGTATATCTGGTGCAGTTTGTTTGCTGGCAGGATAATTTGATACATAACCTCTTGAAATCAATACATGTTTTCCTACCTGTACATAGCAGTAGTGGTGGATTTACTTATAAACTAAATAAGCTACAGCGTAGGGCCTCGCAATTTGAGGGGCCTCCACATACTAAGATTTTTTATTTATTTTTCCAAATACCTATAATATACAGTATTAGTGGGGCCCTGTTATACAAAAATCAAGAAAAAAAATGACTTACATTTTGAAATCCTTCTTTTTAGTAAGTTTATAATCAAATTATTTTCTGTCATGAAAGTGTCTGCCCAAGTAATTATTCAAATAAAAATCTTAAATTTTTTATGAATCATTCTTTCTACAATATTCTTTTTTTTTTTTATAGGGGCTTCATCTTTATGATCGGGCCTTGCGAAGTCTTAATCTGGCACTGCATAGCAGGCGAATGTTTGGTTCAAGTCATGCCTCAGTGACAAAGGCTTGTCCTGTAACTTCAATGTACATTGTGTTCTGGGTGCTTAGCCAAACACATTTACAGTATTACACTCATCGGGACTTTGTAGTTTAGCTACTGTGCCTTACCTGCATAACAAACCTGTAACGTTCAAAGCGGGCTGGGACGAAATGACACTACAAAAATAGACAAGGTTTGTGTTGGGTAACCCCCTTCATTCCTCACCTTTTAAATGTTTTAATAACGGCATCTAAATAAAACTACTGACATTTAAACTTGCTGAAATAACTCATAGGGTGCATGTGCCTGGCTTTAAATTGAAACAATTATCAATTCCATGGCTCCCCAAGGGCTTATACTTCACCCGTGCTGTATGACCTGCTAATTCAGCCAGCTAATTACTTGAGGTGTCTCCTATGAGTAATAAAAATAATACTAAAAATATATGGTTCATGGACACATGTGAAACCTTCCACTCGTTTTCTATTGAAGAGTATCGACACAAATACACCTAGCATTGAGAAGCTGTCTGTATGTGTGTAGCTTGCTACTGTATATAAAGATATAGAAAAACAAAAACATGGACATGAAGCTTTTTCCTGTTCCCAACATGGAAACATCAAGAAAAGCCAGTCCCAGCATGAATAAACAGCACCCCACCTTCTACTCCCAAAAATGTGTTTAATAAAAGAAAAGAAAATAGTTTTTCATTAAATATTGGGCTTGATAGTACCCCCTTATTTGTGAGTGAGTACCGCCTCATATTGATCTTGAGCAACTGGGGAACATTTCTCTTCCCATTTTTTTTCCTTTTGGAGTATTTTTTTGTATAACGATATACGTAGATAACATGGCTCTTAGCTGCCGCTAATATGTAATATTATATTACGAAGTGTAACACATTATTGTTACATCTTTCAATAGACAGTCTGCTGTTTGGAACACGGCAACAAATCTGATGGTGATACTTTGTTGGCAAAGGGCAGAGCTCAAAAAGGTGTGTCAGAGACTGTTTCAAAGGAAGTGGATATAACTTTCTTAACTGTTGCTGTGGCAACCATAGGATGATCGGTACATTAAAAACATTAATTAAAACTGGCATTATTAGTTAATACTGTATGCATTTAGTTTTTTTTAATCTTATAATACAGAACTGATTTATTTAAAAAAAAGATATATTGGATTTTTCACGTTTTGCTTTAACAGCACGCAGCACCTATACAAAAATTGAGCCATGGATCGTTTATGCTGAGTAAGGTGTACAATACTTGCACCAATGTCTCTTCCACGTGTTTAAAAAATGTGAAAATAATGGAAAGATCTTACAAGGACGAGGCTTTTCGCATAACTGTGACTTCTAAATCTGTGACCACATAATTAACATTTTTGGAATGCCATGTGTCTGCCGGTGTGCTGTTAAAGTTCTTGTTGCTTAGTAAAAACAGAAAATGTTCAATGGAGTCAATATGTCTCACAGGTTCCACAAGTTAGTTCCCACACAAATCAGAATTCAAACCCACCACACACCATATACATTTGTGTCAAAAGCAGTGCTACTGAGATTGTGACCTAATGTATAAAACTAAAGGGAAGAAGCTCCAAGGCTAAATCCAATATGACAAATTATATAGTTAAACACTTATCTGTCTTCTCATAAGTAAGGATCATATAATCAAGTTTTTTAGCCAAAGTATTTTAAGCTTGCAAACCACGCCAAGTTATCCCCTCATTTACAAGTCCTAACACTATCTGTAAGCGTTCTTTTTACCTCTCTGATAGAGGAAGAAGTCTTAATAGACAGGTCATTCACAGGTGCATCACAAGCTAGTTCCAGTTTTCAAATTGTCACACAGTGTTGAAATTATAGACGTTCAGATTCTGGGCACGAATTCCAATGTGGCAGATCGTATTGACCGAAAATCCCCATTCAAGTCAATGATGTTTACTGACGATCGCGGTAAGATCAGCCACTTTGGGCTATATCAGATGAACCCGTAAGTGTTACATTTATTAAAGTCTCAACTGTAAAACGTATACAAAAAATAGTACCAGTTTAATAAAAAAAGGAATCCCATTTGAATTGGTGGGATTTTTTAAAGAAAATAAATTGCAGCAATTTTTCCCAGGTTTCGTAGCTGGGAGACTTTGAGAAAAGGGTTTATGACCGTTCATGCAAATTCCTGTCAACTAGTGTTTGACAATTGAATCAGTACACATCCTTACAGTTATGTAACTTTTAGCTTATAAATTACTTCTAAACAGGAGCATTAATAAGCTTGTACAGCCAAACCTGAGTTAAGAAAGTACAGAGCCAACAAACCCACTCAAACATTGTAGTGGATATTACATTTTTAACTTGTTATCTTGAGTTTAGCTGACGGGTTTGAATTGTAAAATGTAAGGATATAGTTAACCCTAAATTAAGTTTAGTTAACCAGTTTTATGTAAGGATAATTTGGTAAGTGTTATTGTCTGTTAACCTGCGATATTTCTTGCAAAACTCCTTGGGCAACAATTAGTATAGTTTATGACTATTTGTCACGTAACTGATGCAATGGTTGACTTCCATCAAAGGCCAATTTATGTTGTATTGTGGCAACTTTAATACTTGCAATTGCAAAACACAACTACGTACCATTAAGTAACCTTTCTAAGTAATCCACTTCAGTGTTTTCTCATTAGTGCCTTCAGGGCAGGCTCATGAGATTGTAATACACCGTGTATGTTACATTTTAAATTTTATAGCCTTCAAATTTTCTGGCTAAGTGGCAACTGTGCTCTATTTGGTCATTAGTACTACCGAGGCCTCACAAGTAAGACTGCAGTGAGTCATTTTTGAGTTACAATAAAGTTAACTTATTATTTCACATAACATACCCTAATTCCTGTGTGTGTGTGTGTGTGTATGCATACATATAGATACAGTTCAACCCCGTTACAACGCGAATCCGCTTATAACGCGATGCTAGTGTGGCTCCCAATTTTTTAAGTACTGTAATGCAGATTTTTTCTTCTGAACACTGAACATGTGATATACATATATATAGCATATATACTACCATGCAGATCTTCCTACCATGCTGTTTCCAGTGCCACCTGCCCCTGATTCCCTCTATCCTGCCCCATCCCCCTCCTCTGCCCCCCACCCGAGGCCAGATCTAGCCTCTCCTGTGCCCTGCTGGGGTGACCAGGGTTTGTCATGTCCCAGGTGGCAGGGAGCTGGATGTCTCTAGCTGCTTCTGCTGTCCACTCCAGGGGTGTGCAAACTTTTCCGCCTGCCAGCTCGGGCCCCCCTCCTCGGCTCCGGCGTCAAATGGCACTGCAGGGTCAAGTAACGTCATGTGCCATGGCAATGCAACGCCACGTGACCCCGCGGTTACCATGGCGGTGCGTCACTCAGATCTCTGTTCAGGGGGATAGATAGATCTATGTTCAGGGGGATAAATAGATAGATCTCTGTTCAGGGGGCTCTCTCTCATTATGATACTCACACCCACTGTGCTGTCAGAGAGCCATGTAAAGGCATAGGGAAGACCCCTGACAGATAGAAATGTAGGAAACTTCAAACAAACGGTAGAAGTTTCGTTTAGAAGAGATACCGAAGAGATATTTCTGGATTTAATTGTGGCGAAAATCCTGCCGGTCTCTTCATGTGTATTGCCCGTGATATTTTCAAAGCTTTGGACCTACAATTCCTCCTATGAGCAAATCTTCTGTATATCTAATAAAAACAAACTCGGAGCAATCTACACCAATATGGCTACTAAAACTTTTTCGGATTCAGGCAACACGCAAATGTTTGACTATTTGCTTGTTTTTGGTAAAAGGGTAAATACCCCCTTTGAATATCAACATTCTGCATTGCATAATAATCCTGAGTATCTGTATAAACTTCCAGCCTCTGCAGTTCCTCCTGGTATAAATGGAATCTACAGTAGCCACTAGTGTGCATTGCATTGCCTTATGTTGATTTTCTGTGGTACCCAACTTACTTTTCACTAACCCCGCAGTAATACTAACATTGTAGGAGAGTTACGATAATATTTTTGGGGGGAATCTCAAAATAGAATATTGAACTTTCAGCAGGTTGACTGGCTTTTGTAGGCTAGACAACCCAGAAATAATTAGCTTGCAAATGTATGTACAGGCATACCCCGCATTAACGTACGCAATGGGTAGAGCATGTATGTAAAGCGAAAATTTACTTAAGGTGAAGCACTACCTTTTTCCACTTATCGATGCATGTACTGTACTGCAATCGTCATATACGTGCATAACT
The DNA here is from genome assembly GCF_040206685.1 of Ascaphus truei. NCBI lineage: Eukaryota > Metazoa > Chordata > Amphibia > Anura > Ascaphidae > Ascaphus > Ascaphus truei. Next base: position 253,612,780 of record NC_134483.1, read on the forward strand.
GATGTAAATAACGCATTTGTAACAGGCTCTATAGTCTCCCCGCTTACGCACAGCTTCGGTACAGGTAGGGAGCCGGTATTGCTGTTCAGGACGTGCTGACAGACGAAGGCGCATGTGCGAGCTGCCGTTTGCCTATTGGGCTATATGTCCTTACTCGCGAGTGTACTTAAAGGGAGTGTCCATTAAACTGGGGTATGCTTGTATGTATGTCTTTATTTATATAGCGCCATTAATGTACATAGCGCTTCACAGTAGTAATACACGTGACAATCATATAAATAAATAATGCAAATAACAGATCTTTGGAATAAGTGCTTCAGACAGTAGGAGGGAGATATACATATTTGGGGGCCTGCTGCCTAGTGTGGTTGCCCACTCCTACAGAAATATGTTTCCCATGGTGAGAAGAGGAGGCAGTAGGCATGGGGTTATAACTACAGCTGCAGGAGCCGTTATTCTAAAACTTCGCCCGGTGTACCGCTCAGCATACCCCTGTCATGGCGCGTGATGTTATCCAACCGTACCGCCTTAAGACGCGAGTGCGGCGTGTGCAGAAAATGGCATTTTAGAGTTCTGGTTTTTAAACACCTTAAATTGACACAGTAGCACAGTACTGTACACATTGCAATTCATTCATTTCATCGCACCCAAAGAAACAGAATCCATGAAATTCAACAATGCAATCGCGATAAGCCCGTGTGCCTGGGGCGATTGCTGCGTTCATGCTGCGTAGAGTACAGCAGAGCACACGAAATCGGCGCCATGAAGTTTTACAATTACGGCCGCTGCAGCTGTATTTGCGTAATGGGCCCCTCACTATTTTCATGCCATCTTTGTACCCATGTTCCCTGGTCTCCTTCCATCTATCTATCCAACCTTTTTGCCCTTCTTTATCTATCGCTGTCTCATTTTGAATTACACCACCATCGTTCCCCCTTCATGTAGCCATTTTAACCCTGTGTCTTCTCCTTCTACTCCGTCTTCCCTTGTGACCCTTCTCTTCTATACCAGTGTACACATCGATCCCCCCCATACCTCTCCTTGTTCCCCTCTGGTTAGTTACTTATTTTTGCCTTAAACTGCAGATTCTTAATTTGTAACCGGTGGGGCAGGGGGTTCCTCTTTTTAACCAAACAAGTAACCTCTCATTAACTCTGGTGACATCAGTACTTAGGAATAAAAATAATCTACAAGTGTTATCGTGGGAGCAATAGTTCATTTGTTTTCCACCAAACATTATTGAACGATTTATGCTCTCAGATGAGCTCTGCATTTATGCGTCTGTATATTATAGCAAACCACTGCCTACAGCACTTTATTGCTTTAATCATTTTAATTTTATAAGCCATTTGGGAAGTAACATTCTGGATAAGTCAGGCAGACTCTTTAATGGTTTATAGATTTTTAAAGAGATGCATGGCCTTTCCCCAGTGGCTCAAATTACAGGGGTCTGAAGATCATTACCATCAGCTGACTGCTTTCCATCTGCTGACAAGACCTTTGTTCCCTGCCCTCCTCCCCCCCCACCTGAAAACTAACTAACATGTTACACTGTATAATGATAATGATTATCCACTTCTTATGCAACGGCAGAAAGAAAATATGCACTATATAGCATGGTCAAAATTCATTTATGGCCAAGTTCATTTTATTATGATATATATATATATATATATATATATATATATATATATATATATATATATATATATATGTATATATATATTGTATATATATATATATTTTTTTTTTTATCAAAACCAGAGGGAAAACTGAAGCAACAAAACTGCACCCTGTTTATCAAAGAAACATGTCCTAAAGGATATAATGGCATCTTTTGCTTTGATCAATTTGGCGCATTTTGTTTCTCTCCTTTTTGCAGCATGGAGACTTTGATACATAATCCCTTCTTCATTTTATTCAGGAATGGAAATTGGCCTGACAGGTTTCAGGAAAGAGGATCCAGCAATATCAAAGTGTACCAAAATCATATCTGTTTAAGTTAGATTTTGTATTCAGCTATCCCTGAACAATGGTTGCTATGTTAATATGTTAAATTTGCCAATCTGTAATACTGAAGCAGCTGTTAAGAAAACACAGTTAATGTTAAATGACTGCATGCTTAGTGACATACAGGCATACCCCGCATTAACGTACGCAATGGGACCGGAGCATGTATGTAAAGCGAAAATGTACTTAAAGTGAAGCATTACCTTTTTCCCACTTATCGATGCATGTACTGTACTGCAATTGTCATATATGTGCATAACTGATGTAAAAAAGGCATGTGTAACAGGCTCTATAGTCTCCCCGCTTGCGCACACCTTTGGTACAGGTAGGGAGCTGGTATTGCTGTTCAGGACGTGCAGACAGGCGCATGCGTGAGCTGCCGTTTGCCTATTGAGCGAGATGTACTTACTCGCGAGTGTACTTAAAGTGAGTGTACTTAAACCGGGGTATGCCTGTATACAGGCATTGCTATTGTCTAGAACAGCGACGCGCAAACGGGGGGCGGGAGATTTTTATGGGGGGACGCAGATGTTTGCAGAGGCCCCACGCTCTTCCCCAAGGCATTTATATTAAATCCCGGGGGATTGCGTGAGGCCCCTGCAACACTCCACTTACTGTGATTCAGCCGGCTGTGTGACACGTTGCCATGCAATGTGGCGTCAAATGACGCCGCAGGACCATGTGCGTCAAATGAAGCCGTGGGTCACGTGACGTCCCATAAACCCGCAGCGTCATTTGACGCGGGTACAAGGTGGAGGGGGGGTGAGAACCGGGGCAAACAAGACAGGGGGGCGCAGCAGCAAAAGTTTGCGCTCCCCTCGTCTAGAAGTGGGACAGGGACTTTAAAGCATACATTCCTGTCCACAGAAACCATTTTTATTTGTGCCTTTTAATGTAATCTAAATTCTAAAGGGTACCCTGAAGCTGGGCAGAAATACTCTGAGCTCCATGGACCCTCTGTTTGTTTTTTCTTACCTACGGCGGTAATAATCTCTGGAAGCAGGGGGTAAATTATTTAGCATATTTCATCTACAGAGACCCCCCGCTTTAATAGTATAATCATTTATTTTTTTTGTGCTAATTGTTTTGCTTCTTTGAAAGAACAGTACAACACTGGCCATGGATCAGCCTACAGTACCTCTAATAACCAATAGAAAGCAGTGATATCAACAGACAGACATTACAGCTTTCTGATGGGCCCGTCTGTGGCCATCTTTGTTCCTTTTATTGTATCAGGGAAAATAAATAAAAACATTTATATGCAGCTGGAGGATTCTGGGTTCAGCAGTGCACCCCTTGGATCAAACTAAGATAACAACTTTTGCTGCTTTAAAGCATTGCATCATGATCTATCCTTGCCCCTGGAAGAATTAAACTGTGATGAATACATCCATGCGAAAAGGTCTCTCACTCCTCACAAGTAAAAGTCCAAATTTGCCTACTTTGAGGTGGTAAGGTTTCTGTCTAACGTTCTGGGCGATATTGGAGCAAATCAGGTGAAAAGTACATGCACATTGTTATGCATACAGTAGATAGATCTTAATCAATACGGTGAAAACACCATATTTGTATTGCATCTGTTTGCATATATGGGAATTTTATGAATATGACCCTATGCCATGGGTCTGATATCACCCATTCTACATCAACATTCCTAAACCATAACACCGACCACAGGATATGCATAAATCGGTCACAGTGGTTATTAACAATAATTTTCCAAACAGGTCCTGCCAGCACCAATGCAAAATACAACTTAGTGGGGGTTATTCATTAAACTGCGATAGTGCTGATTGGGTCACTAGCTCACCAAAACTGCTATTGACGTCAATGGGCGTTTCCATGCTACAGTACAGGGGTGAGCAAACGTTTTATGCCGAGCCCCCCTTTTCATCCATGAAATTTCTCGGGCCCCCCCTGCCTTATGTAATCAATAACATGAAGAAAAAAAAAACCTTTATTAAACGGTATACAATGTAAATACAAATATGTCTAAATACTTCTTTCGACAGCTTGCACTTGCAAAATTAGGCTGCGTCCACGTTGCCGCTGAGAGCGGTGACATCACCAACTCTTCAAGCATGAGCACAGGGTGTCCTGCATAATTTTGCAAGCACAAGCGGGTGGGGGCTATTTGTGTGTGTGTGGCTGTGTGTGTGCATTGACTGCTGCTGAGCACACTTCAAAGTCAATTTTGTTTGTCATCCCAAGCGCCAAGCTTTGGAGAGCGTACGTCCCCCAGTTTGCGCACCGCTGAATTCAATCACCACACACACACACAATCACGACACAGGACACATACTCAATCACAACGCACACTCAATCACAACCAACACACACAGACAACACACAGTATCACAACACACACACAATCTCAATCACAAAACACACAATCAATCACAACCAACATACACAACACCCACACACACACCACACACTCAATCACAACCAACAGACAACACACACACACACACACACACAACAAACTCAATCACAACACACACAATCACAACCAACACATATCACAACACACACCACACTCTCATATCACTACACACACACAATCACAACCAACACAGACACAACACACACCAATCACAACACACATCAATCACAACACAGACACACAGACATAACACACACCAATCACAACACAGACACACAGACATAACACACAATCATAAGTCACAGATTTTCACCTGGGGGGGGGGGAGTACTACTGTAAGCATGCTCCAGTCCCCTGTGCTGCTGAAAACTGGGGCGGGTAACACAGGAGGAGGAGGGGATATCTGTGTGCAGGGAAGGAAAGCCCCGCCCCCGCAGCAAGGCCCCGCCACCGCTGCAGGCAGACAGCACAGAGACGAAGCCCTATTCTAGAGGGTGAAACGTGTAGAGGGGGAGACTGTGGTGTAGCCCTAGTGTGTTTTGTGCAATAAAGTTTTGTTGAATCCATCCGGGAGTTGCTTGGAGTCTGTCATGCGCAGTTGCGCTGGAGCCCTTCCATTCCAGACAGCACAGAGAAGCCCGCCCCCGCAGCAAGCCACAGAGAAGCAGCAGCACAGAGCTGCTTCTAGGCCGCCCGTGCACAGCTCTGCCCGCCCCCAGGTTTCCCTGCACCACGCTGCCTTCGCCCCTCCCTAAATAATCTTGTGCACCGCTGCTATACTACCCCAGTGGGCACTATCACACTTTATTGAATAATGCCCAGTCATTATATGAAAGCATAAAGCACATTGCCCAAGACATGAAGTTACCTCCCCAGATCTAGAGTAACTGTGTTTCCTTGACCAGCTCCTTCTTAGGATTCAGTCTTCAAATGTTTGTTTTTTCCCCTCTAACGCCTGATGCATGAATCTCTTTCAATATTACTGAGAATAGACCAGTAGACTCCCCTTTTCCAATATTGAACATAAAAAAGAAAACAAATTGTAAGGTTTGCTTCTATAATAACTTTTTTCTTTTCTTGTGCTTATATATTTTTTCTAAATAAAGTATCATGAAACACAGAAAAAAATAATACAAGCTGGTCCCCTCCTTAAAAATGTGTGTTACAGAAGAGTAGTAGGTAAAGTAGTTCTAATAGTGTCTCAAGAGTGAGCCTTTGTTTACCAAAATAAATAAATAAAAGTGATATTCCTGGCCTAGCTAGTACTTTTCCAGCAGGTTAAAGAACCATCATTTTACTGTATAACCTCAAATGCACTCAAAAGCGTTTATAAGAATCTCAAGGCTGCGTCTGCAAATTTTTCCACCAAAAAACAAATCTATCCATTTAAATACTTTCTGTTGTTCATTAAGAACATTGAACAAGAATGTATACAGTAATTTCTTTGATGCTAGGCATAGGAATTTGGTCTTTTTAAACGGTTTCTATAAACCCCGGGGCAAATGTTCAGAATTATACATTTCTAGCTGGTGCTAAATTGAGGGCGCCTAATTTGTTCCAAGTTCTTTTGTTTGCTTTCCTGCCGTTTCATGAAATAACGATGTAGAAATTAATGCTGCGAACATAAAAATCCGTTCCGGCAATCGTCTCTTTCTATCAAATAAGCAAACTGAGAATGACAGGTTGTACTTGTTTATTTGTAATAGAAGAGTGACGATAAACTTAATAACGTGTGTGATAAAAACTGCCGTATACTGTGTAATATACTGTACATTCTGTGCCCCTCCAATGAATTAACCCTTTGGGGACCCCAAGACATAGCCACTATGTCATGGGAGTCTGGCTCTCCATGGGACACTAGAGACGTAGAGAACACGTCAAGCACACAGAGTGCTCGCTTACTAGGGGAGATCGAGGAGCACAGGGCGCGATGTGTAATGCAAGGAAGCGCAAGAGGAGGACTTCTCTTCTATTTCAGAGATGCCATGATCATGTGACTGCTCCGGTACCCAAAGAGTTAAAGGGCCGGTCTTGCTTAGGACAAACATGGCCTTCTGGTGCCATCATACAGTAAGGCCTCGTCCAGGGCGACGCTGAGCGGGCGAGCGCGCTCACGCTGGCCGCGGTGAAACACATTGCTGCAATGTGTGTTGCCAGCGTGAGCGAGCGCATGTTCGGCGCTTAGCTGCTTGCCGGAGCAAACAAATTTGAATCTGAGGTTCGCTTGCGATTCACATGAGCCATTCGCCCAATGAGGGCGAACCAGCTCCTTGACGTCTTTGCCACACACACCTAGCCGGCCACAAATCGCCCCGCTGAGTAGGAGCACGTGACGTCATCGCGCATCAGCAGCAGCGTGCTCTCTCCCTGCCTGGCCGTAGCCTATGTCAAATATATAGACATAAGCAGCTGATATGCTGGAACCCAGAGTTCCAGACGAAAAGTATCATATAATCACTTTTCACACGATTCCAGTCCTTTGATAGTGATTTGCATCTTTCTGAGGAAGCCAAATAAACAAAGTTGTTTAAAACATTTATTTTTTTTAAATCTGCATACGTTGAACTAATTTAAAGCGGCAATCCCTTCCAGAAGCCTATATGAGTTTAACTCAAATAATGTTAGTATCATGCCCTGAGCATGTCCCGCTCTTAAAAAAAAAAAAAAAAAAAAAAAAATGTTTTCTAGTGTTAAAAACCATGATTTTCTTAGTCTCTAATTTCTGAGGTTACCATGGTAATCATTAAACTGCACTGGGCTCTGGGAAGAGCTTCGTTTTTACCTCCTGGTCACTTAATATTTAAAATGCTTATTTTCCTGTGGACTGGAAGAGAACAAAAAAAAGGCTGTGTGGCGAGCACACACATTTTAAGTGAAACTTCTTTGTCTATGTTCCAATATACCTTCCTACGCCAGACGACATTTTAAGGCCATTTACTTGAATGTGTATTCTGACCATGAAAAACCAACATAATTTTGTTTACCTCATGTAAATGTACCTCATGCTGGTCAATTTTTGGACCAACCGCATCCAGAGTCACAACTGATGAGAGTGAGTCCATATTGAAGGCTGTTATGAAGACAATAGAGGTAATTGAAATGTGCAATCTTGAAGACTGCGGGGAACAAGTGTACCATAGAACTGTGCCAGAAACATTGGCACAATGTAAAGGAAGACTGAAGGGGTTTCCTGTAGTCAGGAACCTGGACCCAGAGCTTGCCAGGACAACACAATCATCCATCACCTCATTTAAACCCATTAACCATATCGCCTTTTGTTAAATTTTACCCATGTGATAATTCATATAACCCCTTTCATGCCATTGTGTAAAACTAATTGTGTGTGTCACTTTGCTTCTGCGTATGCGCGCCGGAGGCCTTTGCGCTGGCCCCGGCGGCTGCTACACATGAGACCAGCCTCTTTTGCCCACAATGACGTCACTTCCGTTACTCTACTTCCGTTACCATGAAGGTAATTTGTGAAAGCAAAATTTTTGTAGTTCCAGCAAAGAAGTTACACTTAAAAAACAAACAAAAAAAACCAGCCATAATACCTTCACAGCAAGCTGACGTAATATGTGTTTTCTTATAAATTTCAATACTTTCTCAAGTTTATCAATGGAAAATAACACTATACATATTAAAGATAAGTGCCTCATTGAATTAAACATCAATATGTTTATAGGGTTAAATCTTAATAAAAATAATGTATTTCATATAAAAAGCGTGTTGTAGGCACAATGAGTCCCTGTTCTAGAGGGCTTACAACTTAATTGTTAGTGCCCAGAGCACAGGAAAAGAAAGTAGCGTGCCCAAGCTCACAAGGAGATGGGCATTCAAACTCTGTTTACCCACTTCGAATGCATATGTTCTTACCACAAAGCTTCTCCTTCAGTGGTGAGACAGGTGATCAGATGAGTGCATATTCCCTCCTTGTAAAAGAATGTGCTTGTAAAGGAGACAGAATAATGCAAACACAGGAAGATAATCCCTACAGGTATTTCATGGGAAATAAATAAATAAATATACAGCATGTCACTTGGTTTTAACCTATTCAATATCTCAGTGGTATTAGCTTAGTCTAGGCTGTAGTGGGACTGCACCTTTAATACAGGGTGAGAAGAGCCAAGCTGTTTAGCTGTATCAATGGGAAGTCACTTATTCACATGCTGGATTTGTCGTAGGCAAGCAAAAAGTAATATCATGAAGTGCATCCCTCTTTCACATCTGTGCCCTCTCTCCTTTGCTTTCCTCCTGTTTCCTTTGCCATCCTTCTCTTTTGTGTAGATCTATCCCACTGATTTTCTTCTGCTCTTCTACTTTGACTCCTCGGTAGTGCCCAGGGCAGGATTCACTCCCTTTGGGGGTTGTATTCTGGGGTTCTGGCATCCATTTGGACAGCCTTGAAATCGGCAATGTATCTTAAATCAGAATTACAGTACATCTGGCAGATTTAAATCCTCCAGTGGCCCACTTGGTATTTAGCCAAGGCTCTCGTCTTTCCACATTTTCTGTTTGCTTGTATGAAGTGTTTTTGCTCTAAAATGAAACGTCAGGTCAAGGCACAAATTCCACCCCACTCCCTGCAGTCACACAAAATGTGTATTTAAACTTGAGAGTGCCAACTAATGTATAATCTATATCTAGAAAGGAAATATTGTGGTAACTGTTATAGTATAATGAGAAGTGGTTCAAAAGTCACATTAGCACATTTTGTGATTGCAGCTTTGCATTATATTTATAATTTTGAATAAGTGTGTGCTGAGTTTTCAAGATGTGTTAAAGAAGCAATCTCTTATCCCCCCTCCAAAATAAAAATAAAATTAGGCCATAATATATGTATAGTGGATGGCTGTTCTATTTCATACTCCATTTTTTTTTTTGCGTCGTTTTCACCTATGTATTTTTATTTGGTATCAGCTGTTGTCATGGCAACCCCAGTTATCTTAAGTGTTAAAGTGCCCTTATAACGTTTACTTTGGGTCACCAGGGCTGAAGGTCTCTGTTACTAATTGAATGGCATTGCTAAAAACTTTGACTGAGGGTGCCCACATATAAACCTTAGGACCTTATTCTGTAAACTGGGACAGCGCCACATCTGTGCTATTGCTCTGAAAGCCCCATTGCTGTCAATGGGGCTTTCTGTGTCATAGGTCAGGAGTGTGCAAACTGGGGGGGCGTGGTGTTTTCAGAGGCGTGAAGCCTCTGCAACTTCTTAAAGGCACGTTCTATAGTGCCGGGCGCGTGCGCGGAATTTTAGTTGGCTTACGTGAGGCACGGCAGGGAGAGAAAAGCCGACAGACAGTGGCGAAAGTGAGGAAAATCATCTTTTCGCGCCGCTGCCTGTTCTCGTGTGTGTGTGTGTGTGTGTGTGTGCGTGCGTGCGTGCGTGCGTGCGTGCGTGCGTGTGTGTGTGTGTGTGCAGAACTAAAAAAAAATATTTATTAAACTTTTTTTTTCTTTCAAAAATCTTATTTAGGACTTCCTTTCACTTACACAACCCATGCACACACATATACTCACACATACATACACACACATACAGTATACATTACCTGCAGCTCCCGGCTCTATAGACAGGAAAAGCATGCGGCACGTGCACGCGCGTTCGCATAGGAACACACAGCCTCATGCTGTATATAACAGCCCTTACCTGCTCTCAGCTGGCTCTTCAGCAATGTGACGTCATATGACGCTGCCGAAGCCCGGGAGCAGGTAAGGAGGGGAAGCGCAGACAAGAGGGGACACAGAATAAGGCCTTTAGTGAGAATAGCTAGTGGGTAGTTACATGACACAAATTTACAGTAAATATATTAATTTCTAATCGCTAATCCTATAATGTTCCCCCTTTTCACTGTATTCACAAAAGCTGACTTTTGACGCAAATGAAAACTGTTGGAATAAAAAAAAAATGTTGCACGTAAAACTGTTCATTATAGTAATTTCAGATATTACCTGAAGAGTACAGTGTTATTACATTTAATAATTTCTCTTTTTAATACTGTTTCGTATTACAGGACATTGCTTATGTTATTAAGTCTGTATATTAGATGTTCAGAGGAAGAAGCATAATTATATTTGTGTTTACAGTAATGTAGTTTTGATTCATATTGTAGATTACATTTTTATATCAGTATTCTTGGATACCTGATAGGAAGTTCCTTAAAATAAAATGACGTCACCCGGCAGGTCCGCCCTCATTGGCTGAACCGCCGGGCGGCGTGGCCTAGCGCTCCGTCGCGACTCCTGATCTCAATTTTCTTTAGAGCAGGAGTCTCTTGGCGCGGCGCCCCCCCACCCCCCGCTCGCAGCGGGTTCGGCCCCATTGTGGGGCGGCTTTTGTTCCTGCGGGCGCTGCTGTAGCCAGCAGGGACCTGCCCTTAAAAGCGGGACACCGTTCCAAGTGTGCTTGTAATATAATTGACTGATACTTTGTTGTGGATAATAAGAAACAAGTGATGTTTCCAGGTCCTGATGTACATTGTGGAGGACACCTTTCCAAATGTGCCTTGAAATATACCTGGCTGAGACTATGTTGTGGGAAAAGAAACAAGTGTTGCTTTCATTGCGAATTCTTACCGTTGTATCCGGAGACTTCATGGTTTATAGGAGTCCTTCACTGTGATGTAATTGCCCATAATTGGATAGAACACCCTCTAAGAACACCCTCTAAGAGGTGAGCCTCGTATACCGTACGTCATGTTGAGGAGGATGCCCTTTTATGGGCTTGGCCCAATTACGTCAGTTATCATATATGACTGTGACGACTCAGGAGATTCCTTGTCCCTCTCTCCCATCTCCTGTTGCCCCTTCTATTCCTCCCACTCCTCTCGTTTGCCTTCCACCTCTCTCCCCTTGCTGCAGTGCGTTCCCCGCAGGTCTCGCATACCCACACGGTCCTTCAGTCCCTCCTATGATCCTCCCCGCTCCCTCTCTCCCGCAGTGCCCGCCATTACCTTCCCCCGTGGTGGCATCTGTCCCGTTGCCTCTTCCCTCCGTGGTGCCCGCGGCGCGGCATTCCGCGCGCCTGGTGACGCGACCAGTGCGTGCGCTCCCTCAGCCCACGATGGGCACGCGTACGCACTCCTCCCCTGGTCTCCCTGTTCCACCTGCTCCCTCCTCCCTGCCTCTGCATGCCGTCGCGGGTCACGGGTCACGCGCTCGTTCCCCTTCTCTGGGCTTCCTTGCTCCGTGCGGTCCCTCTCTGTGTTGCAACCTGTGCGCGTGCCTCCCCAGCATACAGAGGGCGCGCGCACATGCTCTTCTTATCCTATTCCCCATGTCTCCGCCTCCCAAGCCCTCCAGGCCATTCCCCTGACTGCCCCTTCTGTCTCCTCCTCTTCTCTCCCTGTCTTATCCCTGTCGTCTCCCACTTCTCTCTCTACTCCACCCCTCTCTCCTATTGGTATGCCCTCCTTTATAACCCTTGTCTGTCCACTTCTTCCTCGCTCTGCATAGTTCCTGTTTCCCTGTGTTTACCTGACCTATGCTGTGCTCCCTCTGTGTTCCTGTTGTTTCCTGCTCCTGTGTTATCTTGGATTTCCCTGGCTTTGACCCCTGCTTGTCCTGGACTACTCTGCTCTCTGGTATCCCTTGAACCCTGCTACGCATACTACTTTGCTTACCTCTGGCTTCCTAGGACCTGGCTTATACTCTGACGATTCTAACCTCTGGACTCCTGGACATTGGCACATGGACACGACTACTCCTACGGACATCCCCAAGCGTTGCAAGTTTAACTAACAACTTTTCCAACAGGCCCAGCAACGCCATACCACACTCCGGGCTTGCTCCCACTGCTGTGGGTGTGTGGTATCATACCGTTCCCACCTCGGTACTGGGGTCTAGCCAGGTCTGCGGGCATACAGGCGTGACATTATGCAGAGCCCAACAAACGCAGACCCTCCTGAGGTGGGTACAAGTATTACCATAGAGGCCTTACACTTTGTTAGCGATCAGCTGTCCACTGTCTCCCAGCAATTGGCCACCTTCTCCTGTCAGGAGGATTCCACGGCTTCTGCGCCATCAATGGCTACTACCTACACCAGCCCTGGTCCACGGATCACCGCTCCAAATCACTACGATGGGGACCCCCACATCTGCCATGGTTTCTTAAACCAATGTGAGGTGCAGTTTGAAATGTCTCCCTCCCTGTTTCCTACTGGCTGTGCTAAAATTGCTTATATATACGCTCTGCTCACCAGAGACGCTCGTGTCTGGGCCTCTCCCATATGGGAGCGTAAATGCGAAATAACGCAAGATTATCCTTTATTCAGACGTGAATTTCTAGTTGTATTTGATACCCCCGCATGGCGCGAGACAGCCGCCTTCTCCCTGTTTCATATTTTTCAGGGCCGAAGATCAACTGCCAAATACGCCATCTTGTTTCGCACGCTGGCCGCCGAAGTACAATGGAATGATGATGCCCTCACCGCTGCGTACTGGCACGGACTCTCAGATACGTTGAAGGACGATCTGGCTACTCATGCCCGGCCTACGTCCCTGGAGGAACTCATCACCCTGAGCGTACGCATGGATCAGCGTACGCAGGAGCGACGTCACGAGAAACACTGTTCCCGTTCTTCTCCCTCTGTTGTTTCTCACAGGTCGCCCACTACTCCTCTCCTGGCCCTGGAGGCACCGGAACCTATGCAGGTCGGCAGTCAGCAACTCCAGGCAACCGAGAGAGCACGGCGGCGTCAGAACAGGCTGTGTTTCTATTGTGCTTCCTCAGAACATCGTCTCCAGAATTGTCCCTTGAAGCCAGGTAACGGGCACACCCAATAAAGGTAGAGGGGCTTCTACTGGGTACAGTCTCTCCTAACCAATCTCCTTCCGAAGCTCTCCCAAAGAAGTTTATGCTACCGGCCACGTTGGAGGCTCCCAACCTTGTCGTAAAGGTGGATGCATTCATCGATTCCGGATCGGGCGGTAATTTCCTGGACCAGCAGTTCGCATTGGAGAATCAAATTCCCATGGTTAGAAGGAAGAGCCCTATTGGCCTTGAGGCCATCGACGGACGACCGCTCCAGCCGGCCTTCATCATTTGGGAGTCTATTCCTCTTACCTTGACCCTGGACGATGGTCACAAGGAGGTAATTGTCTTTGACGTTTTTCAATCCCCTTCCGTACAAATTATTTTAGGATTGCCTTGGCTTCAACGCCACAATCCGCGCATTGATTGGTCCGGTACTCTGCCTATCCAGTGGCCCTCGTCCATAGATGCTGTGCCAGCGGATCCCCCCGTGGTTGTGCTTGCCGGTCTGGACTCCGAACCTGCCGATCAGTCGTCCCTGCCTGCTGTTTACCATGAGTACTTGGACGTGTTCAAAAAGGTACAAGCAGAGGTTCTTCCTCCTCACGGTCCGTACGATTGCCCTGTCGACCTCATCCCTGGGACTGTCCTGCCGAAGTCTAAGTCTTATCCACTCTCCATCCCGAAGACCGAGGCTATGACTACATATATTCTGGAAAATCTGGAAAAGGGATTAATCCGCAACTCTACCTCTCCTGCCGGGGCTGGCTTCTTTGTGAAGAAGAAGGATGGATCACTGAGGCCATGCATCGACTTCCGCGGACTCAATAAGATCACGGTAAAAAAAACGGTATCCTCTTCCGCTCATTTCCGAACTGTACGACCGTCTCCAAGGGGCTTCTATCTTCTCAAAACTCGACTTAAGTTGTGCCTATAATCTCATTCGTATAAGGGAAGGATACGAGTGGAAAACAGCGTTTAACACACGTTCTGGACATTATGAATATCTTGTTATGCCCTTTGGGCTGTGTAACGCCCCGGCCGTGTTTCAGGAATTTCTGAACGACATCTTCCGTGATGTATTGGGAACTTTTGTCATTGTCTATCTAGACGACATTCTTATTTTTTCTAAAAATCTGGAGGAACACATTCAACATACCAATCTGGTGCTCTCCAGGCTTCATTCTAATCGTCTTTACGCCAAGATGGAGAAGTGTCTGTTTCACCAGGCTTCCATGGCCTTCCTAGGCTATATCATCTCCAGCCAAGGTTTTTCCATGGACCCTGAGAAGCTGAAGGCGGTTCTCGACTGGCCACTCCCTAATTCACTCAAGGCTGTGCAACGTTTTCTTGGCTTTGCCAATTATTACAGGAAGTTTATCAAAAAAAATTCTTCTATTGCTCTTCCAATCACCGCCTTGACCAAAAAGGGCGCCGACGTCTCATTCTGGTCACCTGAGGCCATTTCAGCCTTTGAGATTCTCAAGAAGGCGTTCGTGTCTGCTCCCATTCTTCGTCATCCGGATACCTCCCTCCCCTTTACTTTGGAGGTTGACGCCTCAGACGTAGGAGCTGGCGCAGTTCTTTCCCAGAGGACTTCTCCCCAAGAGAAACTCCATCCATGTGGTTTTTTTTCACGGAAATTCTCAGCAGCAGAAAGGAATTATGATGTCGGTAATCGCGAACTTTTGGCCATCAAGTTGGCTCTCCAAGAATGGAAACACCTTTTGGAGGGTTCCAAGGAACCAATCGCTATTCTCACTGACCACAAAAAATTGTTATATATTGAGGGGGCTTGTTGCCTAGGCTCCCGCCAAGCTCGCTGGTCACTCTTCTTTTCCCGCTTCAACTATACCATCTCGTATATTCCTGGGACCAAAAATGTTAAAGCAGAGATGCCCTTTCTCGTCAGTTTGCCTCTGAGACTGAAGCTAAAGAAATCTCGGAACCTATTCTCCCAGCCAAGTGCATAATTTCTGCTAACAACTTCGATGTGTTGGATAAGATCAACAAGGCACAAGCGCATATTCCCAGCAGGTTCAGGGTACCAGAAGGACGTCTCTACGCTGCTCCACGTTTTCGTCATAAAGTGTTACTTTGGGGTCATTCTTCTAGAGAAGTTGGTCATCCAGGCTTCAAAAAGATGGCAGATCTCATTAAACGGACTTTTTGGTGGCCTAAGATGAATCAAGACATTCTCGAATTTACCTCCGCCTGTCCTGTATGTTCCCAGAGTAAAACCCTCCATCATAAACCTTCTGGACTTCTTCTACCACTTCCCATCCCTGAACAACCGTGGAAACACATTTCGATGGAGTTTATTGTTGTGCTGCCTGTTTCCAAAGGGATGAACACTATTTTGGTCGTGATTGACAGGTTTTTGAAGCAGGCACACTTTGTTCCCCTCAAGGGTCTTCCCAACTCGGCCACCTTGGCAGACGTCTTCTCCAAAGAGATCTTCAGGTTGCATGGCGTCCCCATTTCTATTGTCTCAGATCGGGGGTCTTAGTTCATCTCTAAATTCTGGCGGGCCTTCTTCCAAAGATTGGGTATCTCTCTCTTGTTTTCCTCTGGATACCATCCACAAACCAACGGTCAAACTGAAAGGATGAACCAAACTCTTGAACAGTATCTAAGATGCTTAATTTCAGACTCACAAGATAACTGGGTGGATCTTTTACCATGGGCCGAATTTGCCATAAACTCCTTGAGGAACGAGTCTACCTAGGAGTCTCCTTTCTTTATCAACTGTGGCTTCCACCCCAGTAGTCTCCCTCTCTCACCTTCTCCTTCTGGTGTTCCTGCAGCCGACTCTCATATCACCAACTTACAAGAATCCTGGAAAAAAATCCTCAAGTCTTTAAAATCTGCGGTTGCCAAAGAAAAAACCAAGGCAGATCGCCACCGTCAAAGGGGTCCTTCCTTCAAACCTGGTGATCTGGTATGGCTGTCTTCCAAAAATATTAGGCTCAAAACTCCTTCACCCAAACTGTCCCCTAGATTCTTGGGACCATTCAAAATCCTAGAGAAGGTGAATCCTGTAGCCTATCGTCTCGATCTTCCTCCCACAATGAAGGTTCCATCCGTGTTCCATGTTTCCCTCCTTAAAGAATTCATTCCCAGTCCCCATTTCCTGGACCCCTCTCGGAGACCCAATCCAGTGTCCACCCTGGGCCAACAGGAGTACGAAATACAGTCTCTCATCGACTCTCGTCTGTCTAAAAATAGACTGCAGTTTTTGGTACACTGGAAGGGCTACGGTTCTGAGGAACATTCCTGGGTACCTGCACATCACATACACGCCCCAAGGCTACTTTCTCTATTTCATCAGAAATTTCCCCTCAAGCCGTGGTTGAATCACTCGGAGATTGATCCTCAAAGGGGGGATACTGTGACGACTCAGGAGATTCCTTCCCCTCCTTGTCCCTCTCTCCCATCTCCTGTTGCCCCTTCTATTCCTTCACACTCCTGTCCTTTGCCTTCCACCTCTCTCCCCTTGCCGCAGCGCGTTCCCCGCAGGTCTCCCATACCCACGCGGTCCCTTGGTCCCTCCTATGATCCTCCCCGCTCCCACGGTGTCCGCATTACCTTCCCCCGTGGTGACATCCGTCCCGTTGCCTCCTCCCTCCGTGGTGCCCGCGGCGTTCCGCGCGCCTGGTGATGCAACCAGTGCATGCGCTCCCTCATCATACGATGGGCACGCGCGCACGCTCCTCTGCTGGTCTCCCTGATCCACCTGCTCCCTCCTCCCTGCCTCTGCATGCCGTCGCGGGTCACGCGCTCGTTCCCCTTCTCTGAGCTTCGTGCTCCTCCTGCGTCCTTCCCTTGCTCCGTGCGGTCCCTCTCTGTGTTGCAACCTGTGCGCGTGCATCCACAGCTTACAGAGGGCGCACGCACATGCTCTTCTTATCCTGTTCCCCATGTCTCCGCCTCCCAAGCTCTCCAGGCCATTCCCCTGACTGCCCCTTCTGTCTCCTCCTCTTCTCTCCCTGTCCTATCCCTGTCGTCTCCCACGTCTCTCTCTACTCCTCCCCTCTCTCCTATTGGTATGCCCTCCTTTATAACCCCTGTCTGTCCACTTCTTCCTCGCTCTGCATAGTTCCTGTTTCCCTGTGTGTACCTGACCTATGCTGTGCTCCCTCTGTGTTCCTGTTGTTTCCTGCTCCTGTGTTATCTTGGATTTCCCTGGCTTTGACCCCTGCTTGTCCTGGACTACTCTGCTCTCTGGTATCCCTTGAACCCTGCTACGCATACTACTTTGCTTACCTCTGGCTTCCTAGGACCTGGCTTATACTCTGACGATTCTAACCTCTGGACTCCTGGACATTGGCACACGGACACGACTACTCTTTCGGACATCCCCAAGCGTTGCAAGTATAACTAACAACTCTTCCAACAGGCCCAGCAACGCCATACCACACTCCGGGCTTGCTCCCACTGCTGTGGGTGTGTGGTATCATACCGTTCCCACCTCGGTACTGGGGTCTAGCCAGGTCTGCGGGCATACAGGCGTGACAATGACATAGCGCTTGGTCACTAAATGCTATATGCAAATATAGAACACAAAAAGTGTTCTCCGCACTCCGAATGAATACGAGAGAATCAATGATACTTGAAATGCTATGTATTAATGTGCAAAAGTGAAGAACATAAATTGACAGTGTGCAAAAAAACACAAATCACATAAAATCACAGGCGGTGCAAGCAGTATTAAACAATGAGTTATGTCATCTAATACAGGGGGGCGCAAACTTTTTTCCCTGCGCCCCCCTGACGGCTGTCCCCTCGCTCCCGCGCCCCCCCCAACCCCAACTTACCCGCGCTCCGGCGTAATGACGTCACGTTGCCATAGCAACGTGACGTCACATGACCTCGCAGCGTCATTTTGACGCCGCGTTGCCATGGCGACGCCGGGAGGAAGCCGCCGGAGCCACGGGTAAGTATGGTTTACAGAGGCCCTGCAGCTCCCCCGGCACTTAATTTAAGTGCCTTCGGGAAGCGCGCGGGGCCTCTGTAAACCCCGCGCCCCCCGTCGGCAGTCTCGCGCCCCCCCTGGGGGTCGCGCCCCACAGATTGCGCACCGCTGATCTAATACATACACTGTGTATATGTGTATATGTATGTATGTGTGTGTATATATATATATATATATATATATAAAGCAGAAAGTATATATATATATATATATATACACTGTATATCAGATGACATAACACATTGCATTTTATACTGCTTGCATCCGCTTGGACACTTGGTTTTTTTTTTGCATTTTTTTGCATTTGTTTTAACACTGTGAGGCTTTTGTTGTGAGGGAGTCGTGAAGTACCATAGTCCCACTTTGTGGTGACTATGGGAATGGGCTTGTAGAAGGGGTAAGTAACCCCAAAACGTTGTCTCCTGCGTCTCACCGCACCCACTTCCTTCTCTGTTAGGAATTTCTTTATCATATCACTCACTTTTTAGTGATGTCACATTTCCCATTTCCCTCACCATCCCTCCCCCTCCTGTTCATTTTATGTGATTTGCGTTTTTTTGCACACTGTCAATTTATGCTCTTCACTTTTGCTTATTAATACATACCCGCATTTCATGTATCATTGATTCTTTCGTATTCATTCGGAGTGTGGGGAACACTTTTTGTGTTCTATATGTCCTTAGGAGTGATTAGGGGTCTCTTCATTGTTCCCCAGCACCCACCACGTACTTATATCCCTAATATATTTAATTAATTAGGTAGTTCGGCTTATACAACATACTTTCGCTATATGCAAATATGAATGCTGGAGGTCTAAATCAGTGATTTTAATAGTGTATTGATTGTGTATATTGACCCTAATATCATGTTGAGTCAAGAAATGTTATTTACATTATAGACAATCTGCTCTTTGAACCATAAGGTTTTTTTTGCTATAATCTTTGTATATAGCTTTATTCCAGCTAGGCTACAAGTATGTTTATATAGATCAGGGGTGGGGAACGTCCGGCCCGCAGGCCGTATATGGTTGCAAAATTATTTGGTCCGGCCCCACTGCAGTGCCTGCTAGAAAGCAGGGGAAAAAAAACAAAAACTCCCCCTTTCCTGATTGGCTGCCTCGTGTTGGCATATTGCCAAGAGGTTTTTTTTTGCCATCCCTCCCCCCCCCCCCCCCTTCGCATGTCCACAGAAGAGCGAGTCTGCGGAGGGAGAAACTTCAATACTGACTCTCCACACCGGGCAGCAGTTGCAGAGGTTCGCACCTGCACCGATGCCCTCCTGCTCCGATCCCCCCCACCCCTGCGCACGTCCACGGACCTCCTCCGACCCCCCCCCCCCTGCTCAGAATCTCCCCCTCCCCCCCCCCCGCGCACGTACACAGTCCTCCTCCACACACAGGGCAGCAGTTGTGGAGGAGGGCACATGCTCTGATCCCCCCCTGCTCAGAATCACCGCCCCCCCGCTCACTTACACAGTCCTCCTCCACACACCACACACCGGGCAGCAGTTGTGAAGGAGGGCACATGCTCCGATCCCCCACTGCTCAGAATCCGATCCCCCACTGCTCAGAATCCGATCCACCCCTGCTCAGAATCCCCCCATGCTCAGAATCCCCCCCCCCTGATCAGAATCTGATCCCCCCCCTGATCAGAATCCCCCCCCCCCCGCACTTACATGGTCCTCCTCCCCACACCGGGCAGCATGAGAAGGGCACATGCTCCAATCCCCCCTTCCCCCCCCCCCCCCGTGTGTGTCTGAGAGAGTGTGTGTGTGTCTGAGAGAGAGTGTGTGTGTGTCTGAGAGAGTGTGTGTGTGTGTGCGTGCGTGTCTGGTTGTGCGTGCGTGTGTGTGTGTCTGAGAGTGTGTGCGTGTGTGTCTGAGAGTGTGTGCGTGTGTGTCTGAGAGTGTGTGCGTGTGTGTCTGAGAGTGTGTGCGTGTGTGTCTGAGAGTGTGCGTGTGTGTCAGAGAGAGAGTGTGTGTCAGAGAGAGAGAGAGTGTGTGCCTGAGAGAGAGAGAGTGTGTGCCTGAGAGAGAGAGAGTGTGTGCCTGAGAGAGAGAAGGTGCCTGAGAGAGAGAGTGTGCCTGAGGGAGAGAGAGTGTGTGCCTGAGGGAGAGAGAGTGTGTGCCTGAGGGAGAGAGAGTGTGTGCCTGAGGGAGAGAGAGTGTGTGCCTGAGGGAGAGAGAGTGTGTGCCTGAGGGAGAGAGAGTGTGTGCCTGAGGGAGAGAGAGTGTGTGCCTGAGGGAGAGAGAGTGTGTGCCTGAGGGAGAGAGAGTGTGTGCCTGAGAGAGAGAGAGAGTGTGTGTGCCTGAGAGAGAGAGTGTGTGCCTGAGAGAGAGTGTGTGCCTGAGAGAGAGTGTGTGTGCCTGAGAGAGAGTGTGTGTGCCTGAGAGAGAGTGTGTGTGCCTGAGAGAGAGAGTGTGTGCCTGAGAGAGAGAGTGTGTGCCTGAGAGAGAGAGTGTGTGCCTGAGAGAGAGAGTGTGTGCCTGAGAGAGAGAGTGTGTGCCAGAGAGAGTGTGTGTGCCTGAGAGAGAGACAGTGTGTGTGTGCCTGAGAGAGAGAGAGTATGTGTGTGCCTGAGAGAGAGTGTGTGCGTGCCTGAGAGAGAGAGTGTGTGCCTGAGAGAGAGAGTGTGTGCCTGAGAGAGAGAGTGTGTGCCTGAGAGAGAGAGTGTGTGCCTGAGAGAGAGAGTGTGTGCCTGAGAGAGAGTGTGTGCCTGAGAGAGAGAGAGAGAGTGTGTGCCTGAGAGAGAGAGAGTGTGTGTGCCTGAGAGAGAGAGAGAGAGTGTGTGCCTGAGAGAGAGAGAGAGAGTGTGTGCCTGAGAGAGAGAGTGTGTGCCTGAGAGAGAGAGTGTGTGCCTGAGAGAGAGAGTGTGTGCCTGAGAGAGAGAGTGTGTGCCTGAGAGAGAGAGTGTGTGCCTGAGAGAGAGAGTGTGTGCCTGAGAGAGAGAGTGTGTGCCTGAGAGAGAGAGTGTGTGCCTGAGAGAGAGAGTGTGTGCCTGAGAGAGAGAGTGTGTGCCTGAGAGAGAGTGTGTGCCTGAGAGAGAGTGTGTGTGCCTGAGAGAGAGTGTGTGTGCCTGAGAGAGAGTGTGTGTGCCTGAGAGAGAGTGTGTGTGCCTGAGAGAGAGAGTGTGTGCCTGAGAGAGAGAGTGTGTGCCTGAGAGAGAGAGTGTGTGCCTGAGAGAGAGAGTGTGTGCCTGAGAGAGAGAGTGTGTGCCTGAGAGAGAGAGTGTGTGCCAGAGAGAGTGTGTGTGCCTGAGAGAGAGACAGTGTGTGTGTGCCTGAGAGAGAGAGAGTGTGTGCGTGCCTGAGAGAGAGAGTGTGTGCCTGAGAGAGAGAGTGTGTGCCTGAGAGAGAGAGTGTGTGCCTGAGAGAGAGAGTGTGTGCCTGAGAGAGAGAGTGTGTGCCTGAGAGAGAGTGTGTGCCTGAGAGAGAGTGTGTGCCTGAGAGAGTGTGTGCCAGAGAGAGTGTGTGTGCCTGAGAGAGAGACAGTGTGTGTGTGCCTGAGAGAGAGAGAGTATGTGTGTGCCTGAGAGAGAGTGTGTGCGTGCCTGAGAGAGAGAGTGTGTGCGTGCCTGAGAGAGAGAGAGTGTGTGCGTGCCTGAGAGAGAGTGAGAGAGTGTGTGCCTGAGAGAGAGAGTGTGTGCCTTATCAAAATGGCCCTTGGCAGAAAAAAGGTTCCCTGCCCCTGATATAGATTGAGAGCTGCTTGAGAGTGTATAATTAATGTCACATTACCAACTTGCCTGCAACATTTGTTTTTAACTCTTTATATCACTTTTATATACTTCTATGCACTTTAGGTCGTACAGATGGTGCGCACAAATCTGATGTCACTACACAAGTGCTCCTACAAGGGCTATCGTCCACAATTAACGCCAGTTTTCGCACCTTTTTCAGACACTAGGGGATTTCGATGAGGGTCGTTGAGTTAGTGTTGAGAAAGGGTCCCAAAGGGGACTGAAACGTTGATTTAACAAATATTTCATGATTTTTCATGTTGAAGGTGTGCGTGTGTACACATTTACAGTGACAAGAAAAAGTTTGTGAACCACTTAGGATTTTCCCATATTTCAAACCTAAAATGATTTTAGAGATATCCATAATGCAGTGATACAGCGCAACAGCCAACAGAGAGCGGTGTCCAGGGAATGAAAAAATTAATTTATTAGTACAACATGGTAAAAAAACGGATTGCAGAGCTCTACTACGCATTTCGTGCGCGATCGCACTTTATCACTTGATAAAGTCTGATCGCGCACAAAACGTGTGGGAGAGCTCTGCCCTCCATTTTTTTACCATGTTCTACTAATAAATTGATATTTTCATTACCTGGACCCCGCTCTCTGTTGGCTGTTGCGCTGTATCACTGCATTTTGGATATCTCTGGACTCTACAAACGGCTGCATGCTATACTAAGGAGACACAGATCAGGGAGAAAAACAGTGAGTACTTTTATACTGTCTGAGGATTATCCCAATGAGGCTGTGAGAGGTGGACTATTCCCACTACCCACGGAATAATTTGAGAGGTGGACTATTCCCACTACCCACAGGGAATAATTGTCCCCATTTAAGACAATTTATGAGACTTTATGAAATTGCTCACTGGTTCATATTATCTATATTTCTGTGGAATCATATCTCTTGCTTCTCTGTGTCTCCATAAATGAATAGTAATCATATATAATACAATTATAAGATCTAGTACTTGAGTGCCAAGACCACTACTTTTGCACAATTCTAATATGATTTTAATCTAAGTCCTAATAATAGATAAAGTTCTCTTTATCAAACACGACACAAAACCATGATATTTTTTCAACATCTATTTATCCACAAATAATTAAACATTCAAGATCCATGTTTGAAAAAGTATGTGACCTTTAGATTCAGTGCTCCTTGAGCAGCAATGACTTAAAGGTTTTGAGGAATTTGATCCCATTGCAGAACTGATTCAACACTGTCATTTGAGGACTTCCTTGCATGGAGAGCTCACTTCAGGTCCTGCCACAACATTTCAATGGGATTGAGGTCTGGATTTTGACTAGGTCATTCTAAAATGTGGAATTTCTTCTTCTGTAGCCTTTCTTTTGTAGATTTGCTTGTATGTTTAGGATTACTATCTTGCTGCTGCATGACCCACTTCAGCTCGGGATATCCTGACATTCTCCTCTAGAATCTTCTGATACAAAGCAAAATTCATAGTTGTGTCAATGAAGGCAAGCATCTAGGTCCTGGGGCAGTAAAGCAACCACAAACAACACTCCAATCACCATGCATGACGGTTTGGATGAGGTTCTTCTGTTCGAACGCAGTTTTGGTTTTCCCCAAACATAACGTTTCTCATTGAGGCCAAAAAGTTCTACCTTTGACTCTTCTGTCTAGAGAACATTGTTCCAGAAGATTTGTGGATCATCTATGTGCTGTTTGGCAAACTTCAGATGGGCAGATTAGTTGAGTCATGAACACTCACATTAGCCAAGGAAAGAGTGGCCTGCAGATCCTCTGGAGTTCTTTATGACTTTCTGAATGATTTGCCGGTTTGTTCTTGGAGAGATTTTGGTAGGACGACCACTCCTAGGTAGAGTGACTGTGGTCTTGAACGTTCTCCATTTGTCTGACAATGGATTGGTGGAGCTCCAAATCCTTAGAAATGGTTTTGTAATCCTTTCTAGACTGATGAGCATCAATAACGGCTTTTCTGAGGTCCTCAGAGATTTCTTTTGATCGTGGCATGATATGTTTCCACACACCTGTATGGCGAAGACCAAACTCACAAAGTTTCTGATATTTATGTAGGGTGGGGCCTCCCAAACTCACAGCTGAAGATCTAGCTAATTATTTAAAGGCGAAGAGAAGCTTGTGGGGAGCGCAGATATCACCACATACATATCCTTGTGATATCTGCGCTCCCCACAAGCTTCTCTTCGCCATTCCATGATAGGAGGACTGGATCTCCTCCACAGAGGGTCGAGCAGCGAAGTTCACCATTTATTTATTTTATTCTTTATATCACAATTGAGCACCTTTATAACTGTTAACAGTGTAATTCACTGTTTAATTTTTCCCTATTAGAAGCGCCTCACATTTTTCTGTTTCATAATTATTTAAAGACCTGATTCTAATTAGCCCTTTTAATTTAGCTGATAAAACCTGTGTTTCACTTATTTTTGCACATACTCTGACTCTTAATTACTCATTGTTTGTCTAATTCATACATCATTTTGTTTCAAAAGACATGGACTTGGTTAATATACACCTTGTTGAATATTTAAGAAAAGACTGGTTTTGATTCAAGAAGGTTTTCATGGAAAAACGATGGAATTTTCACAATTATCATTGCGGTTCACAAACTTTTTCTCGCATATGTATGTGTATATGTATATATAATATATATATACACATACATTTATATGTCAGTACATTAAAAAAGGACAAAACAATGGGGGGGGGAGTCTATTTAAAAACTTGCAGTATGCTCAGCCTTAATAACAAGGGGAAAACCAAATACAATAAATGTGTTGAAAGATCTTCTATACAAATTATGCTAATTAGAATTCTGTTCTATGTAAGAATCTAATAATGTTGAATGGTGTTCTGTATATCTTCTAAAATAAAGTCCTGTTTTTGTCTTAAAATGAGTTAATCTCCACTTGGATATTGTTATTATTGTACTCATACACTTTATATAATATATAATGCTTGTACGCATGAGCTCGTAGTAATGTAACAAGTAATCCTCTTTTGTGTACATTCGGTACACTTTTAAGTAACTGTTTAGACCATTGTTAACTAAGTGTAAACCAATATGTGGAACCACTGAGGCTTTTTCAAAACACATGGTTGCTAATTGAAAGCAGTTGATTATGTTTAAAAGTTTGATAGCTCATGTAATGTGGTTCCCGGAAGCCTCCATTAGTGCAACTCCACAGAGGAAATAGAGGCTCAAGACATATGATGCATATGATTTTGTGACATGTCACATCTGGTCAAGGCACAGACTTCAGTTCTGCCTGCAGTCTCTCACTTTCGAATGTACATTGGGGACAGATTTGAAGCAGTTGCTGACGGGTGTGGGGGAGGGGAGAGAGCGAGAGAAGCTGTTTTGCCCTTCTCAACAGTTTTGTTTTTTTTTTAATAGGGTTAAGCTCTGGGTCATTTATTATTTCTGGATGGTGCAAATATAATTAAGTGCAAAACACTGTTTTTAGCTACACGTAAACCCCTTCGCATCCAGGAGAGCCGGCAATACAGACCTGGACATACTGTAGGAACGGGGACTGCTGATGACTACAGTATGTATGGTTTGGTTTTAATCCATTACAAAGAGGCTGTACTGCATGCAAACTGAAATACGTTCTAAGCCCCTCTGGCATTGTATGGGTTAAGCTGAACACAATGGAGGAAGCAGAGCTTTGATGCAGGGGCTTTGATCTCCAATAAGCTTCGGCTGGGTGATTGCCAATAAAAGCAATACATGTTTCTTTTTTCCCCCAAAACAACCCAACGTCCGGGCGCACAGTATGTTCAGGCAACATAAGTTTATTCAGAACAAATCCTGCTTCGTTGCGGGAAAATTTGTCTGAAATACAATATGGAAAGCTAGGGCTTCAGTGAATATTGAAACATACTGGCACTAGTTCACTTTAATCCTAGGAGGAATTGCCCCTTAACCCTTTGCGGTCCAATTAATTTTCATTAAGTGCGCCAGTAGGTTTAATTTAATTTTCAGGGAAAAAACACATACAGCTTTTTTTTTTTTTTTTGCACACACTGCACACACTCACAGCGCACACTCACAGCACACGGTGCACACAACACACCACACTCACTGTGCACACGACACTCACTACGACACTAACTGCGCACATGACACACTGCGCACACGACACGCGCTGCGCGCACTACACGCGCTGCGCACACTACACTCGCTACGCACACTGCACACACTACGCACACTTCACACACTACGCACACTGCACACACTGCGCACACTGCACACTACACACACTGCACACTACACACACTGCACACACTGCACACACACACTCACTGCACACACACACTCACTGCACACACACACTCACTGCACACACAGCACACTGACACCACACACCACACACAGCACCCTACCCCTCTTCCTCCGGTGTCAGCTGCTGGGAGTCATCGTGGGGCTGCCTGCGGGGATCGGCGCAGAGCTGGAGGAGTGGTCGGATCGGCGCAGGGCTGGAGGGGTGGTAAGATTGGTGCAGGGCTGGGGGGTGGTCGGAGCGGCGCAGGGCTTTGGGGGTGAGCGCATTGGCGCAGGGCTTTGGGAGTGGACAGATCGGCGCAGGGGGGGACGGATCGGCGCAGGGGGGGCGCAGGAGGGTCGGGGGTGCATGGGCGCAGGGGGGGCGCGCATGGGCGCAGGGGGGCGCACAGGGGGGCGGGGGGCACACAGCGGTGGGCAGGGGCGCGCATGGGCGCAGGGGGGGGCACATCGGCACAGGGGGGGGCACATCGACGCAGGGGGGGGGCACATCAGTGCGGTGCAAGGGGAATGCGGGGGATGTGCTGCGGGCGCCTCACTCCACACTCTCAGCTTTCCTCCGCCACCCTCCACCCGGTCCGACATTGGACCGCAAGTGCAAAATATTAGTGTTGGATATATTCCGACATTGGACCAGAAACGGTTAAAGATATGTTTAACAGCTTTTTAAATTATATTTTGAAAGCTGTAATCTGAATCTCTCCATAGGCTGTAATAGGGAACATGAAAACCATACTTATTTTGCTACTTATGCGTGTGTGTAATAGAAGCAAAAATGCTATTTCCAGTGATAACACAATTATTTAAATCCTTTATGGTAACTTTGCAGGAATTGACTATTCTCTGTGGAATCCTGCAGGTTTTCTTTAAACTCTTAAGTTGATATCACTGATAAAAGAGAGAATCCGGATGAAAGACTGAAAGTGAAGGCAATGGGAATTTTTTGTGTGTGTTTGTATATATAATTGTTTTTAAGTGTATTCCTTCATCTTTGACATTATGGCAGGGGTGCTCAACTCCAGTCCTCAAGCTCTCCTAACAGATCAGGTTTTCAGCATATCCCTGCTTCAGCACAGGTGGCTCAATCAGAGACTCAGTCTTTGACTGAGCCGCCTGTGCTGAAGCTGGGATATTCTGAAAACCTGACCTGTTGGGGGGGACTTGAGGACTGGAGTTGAGCACCCCTGCTTTATGGGATACTGGTGATTGAATCAAGACAAAAACTCATATTTAAGTCTTCTGGATATGGAAGATCCCTTACAATTTATTGACTTGAATGGACTGTAAGGTGTCTCCTGGCAGAAGACTTCTTAGTACCGGTATACAGTATATGACCCAGAATCTGGTGCTCTT
This sequence comes from Ascaphus truei, assembly GCF_040206685.1. Classification (NCBI taxonomy): domain Eukaryota; kingdom Metazoa; phylum Chordata; class Amphibia; order Anura; family Ascaphidae; genus Ascaphus; species Ascaphus truei. The sequence goes on from NC_134483.1 coordinate 253,640,290, forward strand.
GTGCTGAGACTCTGGGTCATACTACATTTTAACTATGAAGGCACATCTTTACTGATGAGTGCTGGATAGTGTCTTATGGGATAGCAATGCTTTGTAAATGTGGGCCTAAGTGTGCTGGTTTGGATTCCAGTTAAGAGCTGGCCGATCCAAGCACATCTGGAAATAGGGCTATCAAGAAACTAATAGCGCAGCAGCCAGCATGCATCTTCTCTCCCAAGACCTAATTACAAAGACGGACAGCTGACCTTTCTATCTTCCATTTTATATTGTCAATCCTTTCCTATCCTGTAACACAGCGGTGCGCAAACTGTGGGTCGCGACCCACAGGGGGGGCGCGACACTGCCGACGGGGGGCGCGGGGTTTACAGAGGCCCCGCGCGCTTCCCGAAGGCACTTAAATTAAGTGCCGGGGGAGCTGCAGGGCCTCTGTAAACCTAACTTACCGTGGCTCCGGCGGCTTCCTCCCTGCGGCGCCATGGCAACGCGGCGTCAAAATGACGCTGCGAGGTCATGTGACGTCACGTTGCTATGGCAACGTGACGTCATTACGCCGGAGCGCGGGTAAGTTGGGGTTGGGGGGGGCGCGGGAGCGAGGGGACAGCCGTCAGGGGGGCGCAGGGAAAAAAGTTTGCGCCCCCCTGCTGTAACACACGAGCTGCGGTTGTCTTGCATCATGTACCATCATGTACCATCAATGGCTATATATACAGTTTCCCCCACCCCACAGCTGTTTTCATATCAGACAAAACGAATGTCGGTGATCTATTATCCTGATTAGATTTATGTAGCTTTCACTGCTGAGCTTTGTCTCTGCAGTCTCAGTGTAATATATTTGCTGATACCATAGCTTATGAAAGAACTGTTAAAGCATTGCCCTGCAACAATGCAAGAACCTCCTGGACTGAAGGGGATTAAAGATGCGCTACCACTTTGATCACCTACTCACCAGAAAAAAATGAACATGCTGCAATATAAAATAGTGTGAGTATGATTTGTTTTTTACTTCGAACATCACTCAATGGAAGCCATTATTAGTACTTCCGTTTCAAAATCCAGGATCATCCTCTTACAAACAGAATGTATTACTTCAATAGTACCTCTTTTTCTTCATTAAAGCTGCAGTTAAGTCTTTACTGTATTTATTTTTTTTTTTTAATTAATTTTTTTAACTTCAATAGTTTCATGTGTGCAATCTCTAATTACCTAAAGAACTGTATAGCTGCAGGTCAATTCGTTCTCCATGTATTGATTGGCAAAATTTGGTGACATCATTAGTGAAGGGATCTGTTTTTCTTCTGCTTCTTTCTCTCAGTGGAAGCTCATGAATATTCATGAGCACTCCTGCACTGACATGTGCTAGAAGGAGGGCAGGGCTGACAAAGGGGTGTGCCAGGGCTTGTGACAGGACATGAAGGGGCAGTGCCTTAGCAAATGCTTGTTAAAATAGAATACAAGAAAATTGGTCTTTCAAAGTTGTTGTTTTTAAAACAGAAAATGCTAAAAGTATTTTTTCTTACTACAGAACTGATTTATTAAAAAAAAAAACAGACATGCAGGATATTGACTGAACTGCAGCTTTAACCAGTGATTACAGTGCTTTAAAAGAAAGAAGAAAAAAAAAGCAGTAGTCCTCGAGAAATCCTAAACCAGTAAATATATATTTTTTTAAAAGATGTCTTTAAATATATCTCTTGCAAGACTTTGTGATAGAAGTTTGTAGCCCTGTCACCCTGACCACTGATTTTATCAGGCATGTGCATCCTCTTACACACACCATATCTCCTCTTTAACTGTAAGAGGTTTGCCTTTTTAATAGGCAGGGTCATCCTCTTACACACATCAGTTACCCCACAGACTTTAAAACCAGAAATCTCTGGGCTAAAGTACCTTGACCCGCTGACATAAAAAAGAGCGATGTGAAAGTGCCTCACTTTGTGTCAGTTTTACAGGATTTCACAAGAACGAAATTTGTGCCCAAAACAACTGCAAGCTATTAACAGTCTGGACTGCTCCTAAAAAAAAGCTATAAAACAACATGAAATACTGTTAAGTACAACAACAAAAAAGAACAAAGTATACCAAGACAAGACCTTGGGTGGGTGCACTAGTTTTGCAGTCAGTCAGGTAACTAACATATAGCCTTTCCAACACTAACATCCCATCTGCATGGCTACTGTATATATGTAACCCCCCCTGCAATCTCACATATGGACTAGTGCTGGGGAGATAGGCGAATTACCAGGTGTGTGGTGCTATACCTGTAGGCTGCAGGAGTACTGAGTCGTCTGCTAGTTGGTAATGAGACAGGACAGGCTTAGACAGATCTCTGGGTTCGTCGTTCTCGGTGGTTTCAGCACCTCCAGCTGTGATGGAACCCACGGTGTGTTGGTGTCAGCCCCCATCACTGCACTCCTTATCTCTCCTGCCCAGAGACTGACAAGGCAGAGGTATATTTGAACAGGGTTCATTGGGGTGATTTCTGCAGCAGCTCTTCATGGCAGCATTGTATCTCTGAGATCCCAGGACCTCTAGATGGTGCTGCCCCGATAGTGTGGGGCTCTGATCTGGATGGTTGCTAGGCCGCACGGCCTAGAGTGGGCCTGCTTTCCCCCGATGGGGAAGACTGAAAGCCTCCCTCTCTCTTCTGAGACCAGGATCAGACTGTCCTAACTTTAGTGCTCATCCTAGGAAAGCTCTGGAAGGGGCGGGCTCATGGACTGTACCCACCTCCAAGGGGCTGTACACAGGCCATGAGTTACCACCTTCCTTCCTTCACTTTCAAGGGAAGCAGAAGGCGGGTCACTGGCCCATAGATTAGCCGGCTACTTCCTGGAATTTAACAGGACATACATAGCAGATTTACTGTGGGATATAAAGGTACAATGGGACATACCCTGATTGAAAAAAAAAAATATATATATATATATATATATATATATATACACACACACACACACAAAGTATAAAAAAATTATCTAGGATTTGAATAAAAAGAAAGGTAAAGAACAGCAAGGTAGAAAACCATGAAATATATTTTATACAATGTGGTTCCTTTTCTTAAAAAAGGGAAATCAGGTAGTTTTATTCCTGGTATAATTTTACAGATCGTCCAAACGTAATGTCAACATGCTGTTGTTTTTAGTGAAAACAGATACCCACTTCATCTCTGCCCCTACATGCATTGTACAAACACTTTAAGCGGAAAATGAGCATGTACTTTGAGTAGACAGGTTTGTTTCATTTCGATTACCGGCTTCTGCCAAAAACAATATGTCAAGAGTCAGAGCTGCAAATGTATATTTTTTTATTATTTGAGGGGAAAAAGAAGCACTTGATTACCGTATGAATAACATTTGTATCTCTAGCACATGTATCAACATTGCTTGCACCTTTTTTTAATCTATTATTGCATCCAAGGCAATACCAGTTGACCTCAATAACATACTTTTTCTCACTCTTTTTCTTATTTTTAACCATATGTGTAACCCCTCGCAAAATTATCATGCTGAAAAAAATGGTAATAATAGGATATGGGCATAGGGGAAGAAAGGAATCTATACCTGGGAGGGCTTACAATATAAATGGTGTGATTGGAGACCCGAAGAGACTGAGGATCAATGTATGTACAGTATATCTTCATTTATATAGCACCATTATTAATACACGTGATATAATCATATAAATTACAAATAACACATAATGGGATGAAGTGCTGCAGAAATAGTGACATTTAAGAAAAGAAGTCCCTGCCCCGAAGAGCTTACAATCCAATTGGTAAGTAGGAAGAACATACAGAGACAGTAGGAAGTCGTAAGTGCGTCTGCAAAGGGCCAAGGTTGATGTATGAGTTTTAAAATATCAGCAACGGAGCTACTCATATGCTTCATTAAGCAGATGTGTTTTAAGATGAGTCTTAAAGGTGGATAGAGAGGGTGTTAGTCGGATATTGAGGGGAAGGGCATTCCAGAGGTGTGTGGCAGTCGGTGAAAAAGGTATAAGGCAGGAGAGGGTTTTAAATACAAAAGGGGTAGAGAGAAGACATCCCTGAGCAGAATGCAAGAGTCGGGATGGTGCATAGCGTGAAATTAGGGCTGAGATGTAAGGCTGAGTCCAGGGTCAGCACTTAGGCGCTGACCCGTGCTGAGACGCGCTGACGCTTGTCAGTGAGCCCCTGCAGCCGCAATGAGAGCGGCTTTAGCAGGGGCTCGCGGAGGCGTAGCTGTTAAAAATTTTTTTCGTTTGAGCGCTCATGGGAGCGCAGGGCCGGTCAAGTGAGCGGTTCGCCCAATGAGGGCGAACCAGCTCCGTGATGTCACTGGCCCGCCCCCCGACACGCCCCCGGTTGGCGCAGGAACTAAGACCAGGGAAAGCACCCGCTTTTCCTCAGCCTCAGCGCGCCTCCGCACGGCTGCACTCACCATGGACTCAGCCTAAGGAGGAGCAGACTAGTGTAAAGCTTTAAAAATGAGGAGGAGAATTGAGTGTGTGATACGGGATTTGATAGGAAGTCAGGAGAGTGATTTGAGCAGGGGAGACACTGAGACGATTTAGGAAAGAGTAGAGTGATTCTGGCAGCAGCGTTTATGATAGATTGTAGGGGAGACGGGTGAGAGCCAGGAATGCCGGCAGCAGGAGGTTACAGTAGTCATGACGGGAGAGAATGAGGGCCTGAGTCAAAGAGTTTAAGCAGTAGAGCAACAGAGGAAAGGGCGTATTTTTGTAATATTGTGGAGGAAAAATTACAGGTTTTGGCTACCTTTTGAATGTGAGAGAGGAGTCTAGTGTGACCCCTAGGCAGCATGCTAGTGCTTAAACAATGTAGTTGTTTAAGGTCTACAGCAGTGTTTTTTAACAGGTTCCTAGAAAGCCTTGGATGCTCGAAACATCACTAAAGTGTACCCTGTAATTTCCAGGTCATTTGTAAATAGTACCAAATACAGAAGAATTTAAAATACATCTGATCTCAGATGCACTATTAGAGAGGGTTGGGGTTTTGCAGAATTTCACAATATAATTATCGGGTTCCTTAACAAAAAAAAAAGTTTAAAAAACACCCGTCTACAGAATATGGTCAGAAGGCTTAGCAAGTGCGCTTAAGTTATGACACACCTATGCAAGTACCAGCACTCTTTATGTCTAATGGCTAAATGTACTAATGAATACAAATGTCATAAAGGTGAATACATTTAATGACACTAACAACAAACCGGAATTATAGCAAATATGCAAGCAAATGTGTAAGCAAAAAAAATGTCACATTGGGAAAAGTCTCAAAGTGAGGGGTGGAGGGGAAAGAAGGAGAAGGGGGGAAAAAACATGAAACATAAATAAATACACAAATTGGAGAGAAGAAAGCAAGCTCGAGGGGGGGGGAGGCCGTTTCGAGGGACTACCTCTTCATCTGGCCCATTCCCCCTGGTCCCATAGGGTACCAGAGGTACTTCCCTAAGGGTGAGGTCCCAGTCATCACTGTGGCACGCACGCCCGGCCGAGGGGGCGGCGAGTGCACAGCGCTAACCGCGATCTGCAGTCTGAGGGGAGAGAGGGAGGTTGCGACGGGAGGGGGCGTGGTCGGGGCTTTGCGGGGCGTGGCCATGAGCTTACGCGGCTGGTTCGCCCTCATTGGGTGAACCGTCGGCGGGGGGATGGCCACGCCTCCGTCGCAAGTTCTAAACTCAATATCATTGAGTTTAAAAAAAACTGCCAGTATGGCGCGGCTGCACCTTCAGCGGGAAGGTGAGTACTGGGCCCAGTCCCATTGAGGGGCGGTGCTTATACGCACAGCGCCGAGGCGTGCGCTGTAGCAGTCACTGGGACCGCAGCCTAAGCCTTCCCTCCCCTATAGAAGGTCTGACCAGACACCACAGAAAGCTGCTAATAGTCATACACTGTAGACAGGACAGAGCACTCCACAGTGCACAAGGAGCAAAGGACACAGGGTGTGATTGCCTTTTTCGTTGACTGTTTTGGATCTCTGGTGCATTAATGCGAACTCTGTCCTGTCTACAGTGTATGACTATTAGCAGCTTTCTGTGGTGTCTGGTCAGACCTTCTATAGGGGAGTGAAGGCTTAAGGAAGTACCTCTGGTAAACTTTGGGACCAGGGGGAATGGGCCAGATGAAGAGGTAGTCCCTCTAAACGTCGCCCCCAGAGCTTGCTTTCTTTTCTCCAATTTGTGTATTTCCTTATGTTTCATGTTTTTTTCCCCTTCTCCTTCTTTCCCCTCCACCCCTCACTTTGAGACTTTTCCCAATGTGACATTTTTTTTGCTAACACATTTGCTTGCATATTTGCTATAATTCCGGTTTGTTGTTAGTGTCATTAAATGTATTCACCTTTATGACATTTGTATTCATTAGTACATTTAGCCATTAGACATAGAGTGCTGGTACTTGCATAGGTGTGTTAGTACTAGAGAGGGAAATAAGGGTCCCCCCATGTTCCGTGCACCCTGCAACCCTGTACATTTATCTTAGTCAGAGTGCTGTCTATCGCCCCCTTTTTTCCCCTGCGCTTAAGTTATGGTTTCAGGCTGCTGAAATGTTTAATTGACATGCTAATTTTTCCAGAAAGGATTAAAGATGGAGGGAGAGGGAGGGGTGCTGACAGAACTTGTACCAAAATTGGCACGTTGATATTTTTTTTCATTTTTTTAATGAACGCTGTTAGTTTTTCTGTGTGTACATATTGTGTGTAGAACTATAGATATTCTGATCTAAATTGCAGGGCAAGTGGGATGAAGGAGTTAACATATTAAAGAGTAAGTCCATTTGCACAGGGCCGAAAAGTGTAAAGATTTTCCACCAGGCGTACACTGTACATGTGATACAGTTACAGGATTCCTCCCAATGGGAATCTTTGATTTCTTCTGTCTGCTCTAATGTCTAGCAGCTGGGGACTTCCCCTGTTCTGAGTTCACTAGAAATTTAACTCATTTGCTTCCAGAAGACCATCCTTGGTTTAATCGCTTTGTTGTAAGAGGAGCCTTCAATGCATCTCTGTTGCACCTCTGCAGCAGAGGGGATTAAGCAGCAAGACCAGCTACATTTCCAGTTGTTAAGTACTTGGAGCCTGTTTATTTATTTTTTATTGAAAGTATTTATAGCCATTATTTATCATTTTCATTTTACCCATTGTATTGGGTTTCTGTAGCACCGAAATAGCTGCCTGTGAGTAGGTTTTACTTGCTTTGCAATTCTTTAATCAGGATGTGCTGAAAAGCTGTGTAATACAACAGGCATAAGCTTATAGGCATCCATGTTAAAATGGATTAGAGGTAAGAGGACACTGTATTCATTTGCATGTAATTTCCCAGAATCCCTGGCTGCAGTGGAAGCACTGTATGCTTGGAGATCATGGGGAAAAGCAGGTTTACAGACCTATCTGAGACATGTGAATGTGCTCACAAGGGGTATTTATATTTGCTGTTCTTAGACCAAAAGTTATTGTTGAACAGAAATAAAGCCTTAGAAATGAGGTGATATAGGGCTGATTATTATAGAGAGATATTTGCTAGTACTGATGTATTTTATTTCATTTGTTATTTCCACTATTATTAATGATGATACCGTATTCTTATACCTAAAAATGAACATTGTACAAAAATACAGGCCCGATGTATCCTTTACCGCTAGAGCTTACACTTACACTAAATAAACTGGCATCTCTCATTCAACAGTGAGGTACATTATTCACATGAGCACCTCTCCTTATTTTCCCTGTGTCTATGTTTATTCTCTTGTGAAGCAGTATATTTATTTTATATGAATATAGAATCAGGTTTGACATTATTCCCTTCTAATGCTGTGTAGAATGAGACACAGGGTCATCCAAATTGGTCTACAGAGATCATGCTTGGCGAATCCAACATAATATATTGTGGTATTAAAAAAAAAAAAAAAGCAGATATACAGTGAACCAAAATCAAACACAAGGTAAGGGGCATTTTTTGACCTCATGTTAGGATTCCACTCAGTTTTCTTCTACTGTAAGATGCCGACATAGAGGAGTAGAAATCTTACTAGATAGCCATGTTATAGCAGCATTTTAAAGAGCAATCACTCCTGCATAATTTTAACAAACAATTTGAAGTAATGACACTTTTCATGCTTTCTGAACAGTAATTCTTTCCTTTCCTTTTTATTGCTTGTTAATTCATAGGTTTTTGATGAAATACTAACGTTGTTGGTTATCTGGCGTGGAGCAATCATATCTACAAAAAAACACAGGCTTACACTTTCAGCAATATTTACTGTAATAGTATAGGACCGTGTGTGTGGGGTTCTGTGTATATATTTGTACATATGCGAGTGTGCTTGTACAGATCAGTGTATTCTTAATAAAAAGCACCCCATGTGGTGTAAAACCTTTTAATAAATAGGTGATTGATTGAAAATATATTATATACACAGATCTGCGTGTGTGTATATATGTGTGTGTGTATATATATATATATATATATATATATATATATATATATATTTACCCACCACCACTATTAAGGTTATGGTGGGTAAAAAAAGTGACTAAAACCCTCCACAGTAAAGCATAACAGTTGCTTTATGCTTTACTGTGGAGGGTTTTAGTCACTTTTTTTACCCACCATAACCTTAATAGTTGTGGTGATTACCTACTCTTATCTCATTTGAGCAAATGTCAGCAAGCCAACCTCAAACTGATGATACCCATCAAAGTTGAAACATGTCTGTGAGTGGGTTAACTGACTTTGCATCTCCCAAGTCCTTGCTTAAAAGCTGTGTTTAAAGCAGCATGCATTGGCTAAGGGTTGCTCATGTAATGTGAGCATGAGATAAAAAGTGGCACTGTGTGCTCATTTGCATGTCATTTCCCAGAATCCCTTGCTGCAGTGGAAGTGCTGTTTGCTGGGTGATAATGGTGAAAGACAGGGTTGCAGACCTGTCTAAGACATGCAAATGAATATACAGGAATATTTACAGTTGCTTTATATATATATATATATATATATATATATATATATATATATATATATATTGTGTGTGTATATGGATATATATATGTGTATATACAGTGTATATATATATATATATATATATATATAATTATCTTTGTGGCTGTGTTTAGATCAGTGCTATTTTAATGGGGGAGCTCAGTGGAATTGAGTTATGGTATAGTGAAAAAATTGCTCTCCTGTGACATTTTCCTACTGCTAGAAATTTTTAACAAGCCATGATAGCATGCTACCTATAACCTTTTTCTACCATGTGATTGCAATTTACAACAGGCAGAGCCGTAAGCACATTGTACCTGCTCGAGCATCTTCTTATCCTGACATCTCTGACTTTTCCAGGATAGGAAAAAATCCTAGGTAGTGAGCTGTAATCAGCAGAGCTGTCAAAAAATGCCACCTGTGACAATGTTATACTTTGTACAGAATCTCTTGGGCCCTGATGTTGGAAAATGTCATAGGTAGCGATGTGTGTTAGGCAGAGCTATGAAACAATGCGACCTGTGACAATGTTATACTGTACCTGGTCCAACCTCACATGAGCTCTGATACTGTACCAGGTACCTCATAAATGCACTGTATAGGCTAACCTCTTAAAGTGCCAGAAGAACCAGCAATGCATTGCACTTCAATATTTTGCTGACCCATCTGACTTTGAAGGGTTTCATATTTATACTTACAAAATATTTGTCCCGTCATAACTTTCTGGTTGCTGCTGGTTTAGAGACACGCTGGATCAGACAATACAGGAAAATTGCATGGCAGCGTGTGTTAGGGATACTTTACAGCAGGTGTAGCCAACTCCAGACCTCAAGGGCCACCAACAGGTCAGGTTTCAAGGATATCCCTGCTTCAGCACAAGTGGCTCAATCAGTACTGAGTCCCTGTGCTGAAGCAGTGATATCCTGAGAACATGGTCATCTTGGTTTACAGCAATCACAGAAGGTAACTAATCAGACACATTTCTGAATATATATTTTTGTTTTATATTTCTTATCCTACTTGGTCCAATGAGGGAAGATTATGGCAATAAATATGATTGTCTTAGCACAAGGGTAATAGAAGCTTCCGCAAAGTACCTACTGTAAATTAAAACTTCACGGCTTTAAGGAAAAAAAACGTTTCAACTATGTACATTTATCTGATTTTGTTCTCTAAAAAAAAACAACAGCAATCGCTATGACTTATGTTCAAAGGGATACTTAGAAAATGGAGCTAGATAGAATTATCTGAATTGAAGCCTTTGCGGTGTGTTGACACGTATTAAATGTTATTTTTCTGCAATTAGATATGTTTTTGTATGATCATAACAGTTGACTTACATGGTGCAACATGCAGTGTTACGTATGCATATCTTTGCTATCTTAAATGTGTCTAGAACAGGCAGGTTCAAGTGTTAATACATAACTTTAATTTTGCAGTACAGTATGTCACAAATATGATTTGATTACATTTAATAGGAAGGAGTGTGTTTTATGATTAAAGCACTGGCCTGTGAAATTAAAATCTCAGGTCCACAGCCAACTCCGGCTACTTGTGTGACCTTGAGCATGTCCCTGCATTGTGGCTACAACGCTATAATTAAAGTCACACTGTATAACGAAAACAAGCGGAGAAATAAATTAAACATTCAAGTTTGCACATACCTTTAAGGTTTTGAGAAAAAAACAGAAATGCAACATTCTTTTCAAGCAGTAAACTTCTGTTTTCAAATTTTCATGATCAAAATTAGGGTTTGTGGGGCAGGGGTCATAACAAAATCAGTTCAGCTCAGTAAATCTCCTGCTCCAAAGGTAGTTCAGATCCAAAAGATAGATAGTATTTTTCTTATAACATAGAAGCATAGAATTTGACGGCAGATAGGAACCACTTGGCCCACCTAGTCTGTCAATTTTAATATCTGCTGTAAATCCTCAGACCCTATTCTATCCTTGGCTTTCTTTAATTTTTAGGATAGCCTTATGTCTATCCCAAGCATGTCTGAATTCCCTTACTTATTAGCCCCTCGCACGTCTGCTGGGAGGCCATTCCAAGAATTTACCACCCTTCAAATGAAGAAATACTTCCTCACATTCCCCCTTAGCCTGCTACTCTTCAGTTTAAGAGAATGACCTCTTGTTCCAGCACTCCTCTTTCTTTTAAATATGCTTCCTTCCTGTACTGAATCCCTTTATGTGTTTGAAAGTTTTGATCATATCACCACCAGCAAGAGAAAAAGCGATTCTGTCCTGCACACTCATAAAATATATATTGTCTGTGTGTATATATTATATATATTCTGCTCAACCCCGTTATAGCACAATCTGCTACAACACGAATCCCCTTATAACGCAGTGTGTGTGGCTCCCGTTTAAAAAAAAAATATTTGGGGGAGCAAACTTCAAGGATTTGCAGAGAGGAATGTCCGTGTCCGTGTGTTACAGAGGGGGTTTCCCGCCCTTTTAATCTCACCCCACCTCCCTCCCTGACTTCTGTCTGTGACATTTTCCAACACTGGAAAGTAGAAATGCCCAGATTTCACATGAATTCCTCTAAATCCATGGTCCAGAGAGAACTGAAACAGTGGCAGTGGGTATTTCCTTGGATCCTATGGCCTTGTCACGTCATGCCCTAGTTCCTGTCACATGCAGGGTTGCAGCCAGGGCAGACTAACCCCTTCACTGGCAGAGGTCAGCAACGCACTGCAAAGCGAAGGAGTCAATTCACAAAGGTTTTTATAGACTTATTTTCATTAAAAGTGCTAGTCCTCCATGGAAAACATCGGGGCTTTTTTTTTAGCATTAGTAAAGCCCTGGGGTTCTTCCAATCTTTGGCTCTTACAAAACCACACACACCTCCTACATCTCTTGATTCTGGAGATCATAGTGCTGGGGATCGTGATACTGGAAACAGAAATAAACTGCCCGGCGCTTCCTTAATACAGTGCCACAGCACCACCCAGCGGTGAAAAAATATAACAAGCAAATGCAAGAAAGAGAAAATATGCAATATAAATAAGGTAACAACAATAAAATATATATAATCAAAGGACCACTCAACCTTAAGAGGAAAAAGCCACAATCCTCTAGAGAACAGAAAACACAAGGGATGAGAGAGTGTGTCCTAGATTTGACCAATGGTGTTCTGCAGCAGCTTCAGATGATGAACTGCCTGGTAGCCAAGCTAGAGCTGGTGGGGAAGAAAAACGGGAAGGGTGGGGGGGGGGGGGGTAAGGAGACAAAGAAGGGACTGATGGTGTGGTAATATAAAACACATTTAATAAATGACACATAAAAAAGCCCCCCTGAGGGTGTACTCACACTCTGTACTGCCACTCAGGGCACATAAGGGTATCTTTACAGCCAATGCTGTCCGGTGTGCGTCTCCTCCGTCTCTGGCAGTCTCTGACGGTCCCCACAAGCGGCCGCTGGGGTTCTCGTGCAGCTTGACTGGAGTCGGCGTCTGGCGTCACGATCAACCGGGAACGGATTGCCTCCACCTCCTCCTCTTCCACTCAACGCGTTTCGCAAGATAGGGTTAACTTGCTTCGTCAGGGACCGTCAGAGACTGCCAGAGACGGAGGAGACGCACACCGGACAGCATTGGCTGTAAAGATACCCTTATGTGCCCTGAGTGGCAGTACAGAGTGTGAGTACGCCCTCAGGGGGGCTTTTTTATGTGTCATTTATAAAGGGGTTTTATATTACTACACCATCAGCCCCTTCTTTGTCTCCTTCCCCCCCCCCCCCCCTTCCTGTTTTTCTTCCCCACCAGCTGTAGCTTGGCTACCAGGCATCATCTGAAGCTGCTACAGAACACCATTGGTCAAATCTAGGACACACTCCCTCATCCCTTGCGTTTTCTGATCGTGATACTGGGGCTGGTGGTGCTGGGGCTACTGCTGCCAACGCCTCCCTCCTCCCCACACCCCTCTCACACAGACACACTCCCCCTGCGGGCACAACGGCCATTTTTTTTCCGCCGTGGCAATACTGTATGTGGACCCCAAGCACCGCGTTATAACAGGGTTCAGCTATATATATATATATATATATACAGTGTTCGACAAATCACCCAAAAATCTACTCGCCCAACCCAAAAATCTACTCGCCACCTAGTCCCGCCCCCAACCCCGCCCATAGTCCCGCCTCCAACCCCGCTTTAAAATAAAATATATAAATAAAATACATTTAATAAATTCCCAGTCAGAACAACATTTGTTTTTGACATAAATGTATTTATTGTATTACATTATACTACAATTAGTCGTGTGTGTGTGTGTGTGTGTGTGTGTGTGTGTGTGTGTGTGTGTGTGTGTGTGTGTGTGTGTGTGTGTGTGTGTGTGTGTGTGTGTGTGTGTGTGTGTAAATGTCGGATCTAGAAATAAAAGCCAGGTGTGAATGACTAGTTTCCTGAACCCCATAACCAGTGTCTGGACGTCCCCGCTTCACAATATCTAAAGCAGCAATCCCGCCTGGGATCTTACCTGATCTGCAGTCCCTCAATGTCCAGGTACCCTCATTCCCGCAATGTTATACATTGGAGGGGATGTGTTCCCTACCTGTCTTCAGGGTTAGGGGGGGTTCCGATGTCTTCCGTGTGAAGCTTGAGTCAGATCTGGAAGAACGCAGTATAGGTTATTTCGGTGTAGTATAGGGCAGTTAAGATATATAGGGTAAATAAAATATCCAGATCCAGAGTGTGGGTGAGAGAGAGTGGGGGAGAGAGAGAGAGTGTGTGGGGGAGAGAGAGAGAGTGTGTAAGGGAGAGAGAGAGAGTGTGTGGGGGAGAGAGAGAGAGAGAGTGTGTGGGGGAGAGAGAGAGAGTGTGTGGGGGAGAGAGAGAGAGTGTGTGGGGGAGAGAGAGAGAGTGTGTGGGGGAGAGAGAGAGAGTGTGTGGGGGGGAGAGAGAGTGTGTGGGGGAGAGAGAGAGAGAGAGTGTGTGGGGGGGTAGAGAGAGCGAGAGTGTGTGGGGGAGAGAGAGAGAGTGTGGGGGGGAGAGAGAGAGTGGGGGAGAGAGAGAGTGGGGGAGAGAGAGAGTGTGGGTGAGAGAGAGAGTGTGGGGGATAGAGAGAGTGGGAGAGAGAGAGAGAGTGTGGGGGAGAGAGAGACTGACTGACTGACTGGGTAGGTGACTGACTGACTGACTGGGTAGGTGACTGACTGGGTAGGTGACTGACTGGGTAGGTGACTGACTGACTGGGTAGGAGACTGACTGGGTAGGTGACTGACTGACTGACTGACTGGGTAGGTGACTGACTGACTGGGTAGGTGACTGACTGACTGGGTAGGTGACTGGGTGGGTAGGTGACTGACTGGGTGGGTGGGTAGGTGACTGGGTGGGTGGGTAGGTGAAAGTATTGCTGAGAGGCGGGGGAGGAGCGAAGGCACTGCTCAGAGAGCCGGAGGCGGGATAATCTTCCCCAACAACATGAACCCACCTCCGGCTTTTTTTTGTTTTCTCCAGCGCGAGCGGGGGACAAACAGCAGCGCGAGCGGGGGACAAACAGCAGCGCGAGCGGGGGACAAACAGCAGCGCGAGCGGGGGAAAAACAGCAGCGCGAACCGGGGAAATGAAAAAAACAAACGTGTGCTGCTTGGGCCAATATTTACTCGCCCTGAGATTAAAGCCACTCGCCCCGGGCGTGTAAATGTATATGATTGTCGAACACTGTATATATGTATAAATATACATATATATATATATATATATATATATATATATATATATATATATAGTTAAGTTATGGTGGGTAAAAAAGTGACAAAACCCCTCCACAGTAAAGCAAATGGCAATATTACTGTATGCTCATTTGCATGTCTTAGACAGGTCTGCAACCCTGCCTTTCACCATTATCACCCAGCACACAGTGCTTCCACTGCAGCAAGGGATTCTGGGAAATTACATTCAAATGAGAACACAAGGCCACCTTTTGCTTCAAACCCATATAACATGGTGCAGACCTGTCTAAGGCATGCAAATGAGCATACAGTAATATTTCCATTTGCTATATATATGTGTGTGTGTATGTATATATGTATGTATATATATAATATATATATATATATATATATATACACAGATAGATTTTACCAGATAGGAGTCCGGGAAAAACGAGACAGCACGTGCTGTCTCGTTTTTCCCGGACTCTTATCTGGTAAAATCTATCTGTGTATATGTGCATATGGGACAAGCATCAGCATTTTTTCTGTTTACAGTGTGCCAACTGAGTTTCTATTTTTTCATATATATATATATATATATATATATATATACTAGCTGAGAGACCCGGCGTTGCCCGTGATGTGAACCGTGACTAATTATGTGTTAATGTAGTGTAATAATGTGTAGTGAAATTGTAAAATACACACGGCAAAATGATATTTATTTTGTAAAATATATTTTATTTCACATAAGAGCTTATTTTGTGTTGTGGGTGTGTGTTTGTGCGCACGTTTGGGTGTGTGGTGGGTTCAGGTTCCAGGGGAGAGGTGTTCCAGAGCAGTAAATGTGCATTGTGTTGAGTGTGAAGGTGTTTGGGTTGGCGAGGGTGTGTTGGTGTGTCTTTGCGTCCGTGCGGGTGTGTTGAAGTGTTGTGTAGGGTAGGTGGATTGAATATGCCGCAGCATGCGTTGTGGTGTTTGTTGTGTGGGGGGTAGGTAGTTGTGTGTGTAAGTGTTATTGTGTGTTGCGTATCCGCACATGATGTTTGGGTGTGTGTGGCTGAGGGCGTGTGGCGTGGTTGATGGCGTGTGTGTGTGCCCGTGGTGCGTGGCTGAGTGCGTGTGTGTGGTGCGTGAGGGCGTGTGTGATGGCGTGTGGCGTGGCTGAGGGTGTGTGTGTGGACGTGGCGGAGGTGGTGTGTGGTGCGTTGTTGAGGGTATGTGTGTGGATTTTGTGGTGTGTGTTTGAGTGTTGTGTGTGTGTGTAAGGGAAAGTGTGATCCCATATTGTTTTAGCAAGCAGACATGTGTCAGGAGGTGTTATTGAATGGAATGAGTGCTATGTAATATTGTGAAGCACTGATGTTGCAGGAGTGTTAAGGTGATGTGTGAGTCCCTACAGGAGGTGTTGCTGTGTTTGCGTGCAGGTGAGGGTTTGTGGGGTCTTGTGGTGTACGGGAGTGTTTGGGGGCTACGGGAGTGTTATTGGGGGGGGGCATCCGTGCGACGGGAGTGTTTGGTGGGGGGGGGGGGGGGGTCCGGTATCCAGGAGGGGTTGTTGTGTACATTGAAAAACAGATGTGGCAGCAGGGTGAAGGCGAGGTGGTGTGTTTGCGGTATGGTTGCAGGTTTGCTGGGGGGAGGGAGGGGGAGGGGGGAGGGAGGAGGGGAGAGAGGGGGCGAGGGGGAGGGGGGGATATAACTTGAGTGTTTTTAGTGGTGCGTCCGGTATAGAGGAGGGCTTGCTGTGTACCGATGTTGGGTTCGCGCTCGGTGAGGGAGCTGAAGGGAGGTAGTGTTGGCGCTCCACGTGCGCGGTTGTGATGCGGGCCGTGAGGGAGGTGAAGGGAGGTAGTGTTGGCGCTCCGTGAGGGAGGTGAAGGGAGGTAGTGTTGGCGCTCCGTGAGGGAGGTGAAGGGAGGTAGTGTTGGCGCTCGGTGAGGGAGGTGAAGGGAGGTAGTGTTGGCGCTCCGTGAGGGAGGTGAAGGGAGGTAGTGTTGGCGCTCGGTGAGGGAGGTGAAGGGAGGTAGTGTTGGCGCTCGGTGAGGGAGCTGAAGGGAGGTAGTGTTGGCGCTCCGTGAGGGAGGTGAAGGGAGGTAGTGTTGGCGCTCCGTGAGGGAGGTGAAGGGAGGTAGTGTTGGCACTCGGTGAGGGAGCTGAAGGGAGGTAGTGTTGGCGCTCCGTGAGGGAGCTGAAGGGAGGTAGTGTTGGCGCTCCGTGAGGGAGGTGAAGGGAGGTAGTGTTGGCACTCCACGTGCACGGTTGTGATGCGGGCCGTGAGGGAGCTTAAGGGAGGTAGTGTTGGCGCTCCGTGAGGGAGGTGAAGGGAGGTAGTGTTGGCGCTCCGTGAGGGAGGTAAAGGGAGGTAGTGTTGGCGCTCGGTGAAGGGAGGTAGTGTTGGCGCTCGGTGAGGGAGGTAGTGTTGGCGCTCGGTGAGGGAGGTGAAGGGGTCCGGAGGGGGGACTGTGGTGTCGGTGAAAGTGATTATCAGTGGTTGCGGTGGTGTGCATTGGTGGGGAGGGGGTGGTTGTTAAGAGGTGGTGTGCGTTCCGTGATGGTGCGGTGTGTGGAGGTGAGCGTGCGTTAAACAATATATATATAGGTAAGAGTCTGTACATGATTTTGCAGTTGTTTTGGTGGTATCAGGCGGTGAGGGTTTTGTGGGTTGAGAGGTGAGAGCTGTGAAGCGTTTCCAGGGTTAGGTGCTGTGAAGCAGTTTCCAAACCTCAGTGAGGGCTGGGAGAGTGTGGCAGTAGGGTTGGTGTGTTGGGCGCAGGCCAATGAGAGGTGTGCGGGGGCGGGTGTGGGGCCAAGGGAGCAATGTCATTGGCCTGAGGCAGGTCCAATGGGATTGCCAAAGCCAGGGTGTGCAGCGCACAGCAGTAGGAAGGAGCAGGTCTTGCAGAAAAATAGTCCTTTATTAACAGTTCATAATGTGGGACAACAGCAAACCTTCAACGCGAACTTTCAACGCGTTCCTTCAAAGGAACTTTATCAACTTCTTTCTGCAAGACCTGCTCCTTCCTACTGCTGTGCGCTGCACACCCTGGCTTTGGATCTACACTCTATACAGCTGCACGCTTTGGAGGGGAGACTGGGAAGGAAAGAACATTACAGTGAGTACTATACCTGGGGCTACCTAATGAGGAAGGAGGGGGCTGTCTTTTGGCAACCCACTCCAACCTTCAAGGTACCTTATGCCCGTTAAAGGCACAGTACAAAGAGTAAAATTGTTATTACCCAGCTAATACTCCCTTCCTTCAATACAGTCCCAGCACTTTTTGAGCACCATTACAAACATACAAACCAATGGGATTGCCGCTAGGGATACAGGGAGGGACACATGGAGACACATACAGACATAGACACATATGACTGTTTGAGAAATATATAGTAGATATATATATATATATATATATACACACACACACATATATATATATGTATATATATATATATATATATATACACACACGCCCCCTCTCACTCTTACACCCCTCGCCTCACTCCCCCTTCCTCACTTTTCAGTCAATCCCACTCATTCCCCCCCTCCCCTCTGGACACACACCACCCCCCCCCCCACACAATTACAATCCCCCCCCGCCTCACAATAATAATCCCCAACAATACACACAGTAATATTCCCACAACATAATACCCCCCACAATATAATGCTCCTCGACAATATACGTCATATAATACGCCAACAATATAATACCCACCCCAAAACAATAAAATACCCCACACACCATATAAACAACATAATCCCCCCCCCACCTCCCCACACACACAATATACAGTACACAATATATACTGCTGCGCCAGCCTTTATTGAAAACTTGTCAGGGGCATAGCGGTTGCATCTTCTGAATTCCACGTGCAACAAATTGGGCATCCCCGCATTCCTGCCGCATTCGCGCCACCCAGCACCCGCGGCTGATCTGCAGTTGATCTGTTTAATTATAATGGTTCGGATTTAATTGGGGACGATTCTTCACGTATCCGCCAGGTGGCAGATATTCATGAATTGTAATGAATTCTAATGTGTACACTGCTTGTGCTACAGTAATGTGTTGACTTGCAGGTGTTTAAAAAAAAAACCACAGTGGTCCATTGTGAATTGACCTTGGTACTGAAGAAGTTACTGTATCAATTTAGGCGTTTCATAATAGAAACTCAATGCACAGTGTCTTTTTTACATTACAGTACTGGTTTTCTACTTTTCTGAATAATACCACTAACAATATTAGAACAATATAATATACCCTCCCACAAACACATTACCCCACTCACAATACTACCCCCCTCTCTACACAAACACACACAAATTACAAATAATAATACACACTGGGTGAATAATTAGTGCAGATAGCGCTAGTGTCAAATCATACAATGAATATACTTATAAAGTGAAAGATAATACTTAAGTGAATAAAGTCCAAAGACTTGAGGTGCAGATGCAGCCTAAAAAGTCTGTCTGGCTGGCTGCCAACAGTTAGAGATTGTACTGAAAAACAGACCTCTATGGTGCCTAGATTACTTTGAGACTGGATCTGTTCAGGTGTGGATACTTCTGGACACTCCAATCCTAATGGTATCTTTAAACCTCAGAAAAAGGAGACACAGGACATTCCATAATAGTGCATTACCTATGTGATAGAATGGTGTATACCAGTAATTCCCAACCTTTTTTGTTTGGAGAAACCCTTGAAGTATTTCGTAAAATTTCAGGGAAACCCTATCTGGATGACACACATTAGGTTCGACAGGGGTAAATCACAAAATAGACGTGTAAAGCAGTAGGGTTAATAAATAATAATTAACTCATACTTTTGAATTAACAATGTGTATATATTTATCTCCCCCGGCACCCCTCATCATCATCCTCATATATCTCTTCCAGCACCCCTCAACATCATCATCCTCATATATCTCCCCCAGCAACCCTCATCATAATCCTCATATATCTCCCCCAGCACCCCTCATCATCATCATCCTCATATACCCACTCCCCTGTATCTCACACCCCCCCTGCATCTCATCACTCTCCCCCCTGCTTCTCTCCCCCCCCCCCCCCATAGCTCATAAGTGAAGCCTTCACGGATCTCCCTCCCCACCGCCCGTAGCTCACAAGCCAAGCCATCACGGATCTCCCCCTCACCCCCAGAGCCAAGCCACCACGGATCTCCCTCTCCCCATCCCATATGCCTACTTCAGTGGCCGGCAGCGGGCAGAAGGTGGTGATGTGAGGCTGCAGACAAGCGGCGTGAGCCTGCAGGCAGGACACAGCGGTGAGGACTGCACGAGCTCTAGCTAGCAGCAGACACCGGAAGTGCCGCACTGCTAGAGCGTGCTCCTACTTCCTGCGAGCAGGCTAAGGGGGCGGGAGGGAGGAGGGGGAGAGCCAGGAAATCTGTTGTGGGCCACAGTGAGTGCGGGCGGCTAGGCGTAACCCCTGGGACTGCTCCACGGAACTCCAGGATTTCGCAGAACCCTGGTTGGGAATCACTGGTGTATATTAATGATCAGGGATGGCCTAGCAGAGGGTACAATGAACAATTTAATAATCCATATGGATGCAATAAAAGATTGCTACAACAATCTAAAACATAAAAAGTGTACACTGTGGATGATGATCCTCTTTCCTCCACTGAGTAAAAATTCGGAATCCTACTCACGGAAGGTTCCTAGGATATGCACCTTATTGTGTGGATATCTCTGGTGATTTGGTCCCGGATTTGTAGCTGGTGGGAGTCCTACTAGATCTTTGAACTTAAAACATTGACTCCCCAGGGGCTAAATGTTGAATTCGATTTGGCAGCATTTCTAAAGAACAACTAGTTAATCTAAATCAATTGAATCAAGATAACAACTTTTGGATACATTGAGTGAGTAGGTTTCAATTTAAATATCTAGCCATTAATCTGGGAGAATAGCTGGAGATGAGTCGTAAACAAATAAAAGATTTTGAGGTGATTAGATATACATTTTGTGCTAAATCACAGCACAAGAAATTAAAAATTATTATTTTATTTTAAATTATTTAAAGTTTAAAGATACCATCAAGATTGGAGTGGATCCAGAAGTATCCACACCGGAACAGATCCAGTCTCAAAGTAATCCAGACGCCATAGAGGTCTGTTTTTCAGTACAATAATACACACACAATTACCTTGGGGAAGTACGGCCCAGCTCTTGGCACGCACTGGCGGGAGAAGGAGGCCCGTAGCAGCTTGGTAGAACTGGGCCCCCGTGGGAGGGGCCCGGCAGTCTGAAGCAGAAGTTGAGCCTGACCACCGTCCCGGCCCAACTTCCAGGTCCATCTGGCCATGCCCACCAAAGCATAGGACAGGCAGCGGCCCGGCTTCTGACTAACCTACTCTCTCTGCCTCCCTCTGTTCCTCCGTCGCCACTTATCTCCCTATTACAGAGCTGGCTTCGGTCTGTGAGGTAGGATGCCCTAATATGGGTATCCACGTCACTGACCGGAGCCGGCTCTGTTGGGAAGATAAATGGAGCCGCAGGGAGTTTTAGATCCTTTATAAATCATACCGGCACTTATTGTTTTACTGGTAGTGCGTACCGGATCGGACCGTACCGGCCTACTTTCACCACTGCCTGTACAACACTCACGCACCCTGACCTGCACAAACTCACGCACCCTGACCTGCACAAACTCACGTACCCTGACCTGCACAAACTCACGCACCCTGACCTGCACAAACTCACGCACCCTGACCTGCACAAACTCACGCACCCTGACCTGCACAAACTCACGCACCCTGACCTGCACAACACTCACGCACCCTGACCTGCACAAACTCACGCACCCTGACCTGCACAACACTTATG